>NC_091532.1:6750040-7056860 GCF_041682495.2 Bombus fervidus
CAAAAGAACGAATATTTAAGTCGCGTGGAAAGAAATCGCTTTCGCAACATTCTTTTACATCTTCGACGAGGGAATCTAGACATTGAATCGCACTGGTACTATGTTACTTTATTTTATTTTATATACAATTTTTCGGGTCAGATAGCGCTTTTACAGATAGGGTTTCGTACAGTATTTTTCCAGGGATGGTGCACGAGATAAAATTTTAAGCTTTTATTTATGTTTAGTTATTAAATATTGATCATGAACAACGATTAAAAGCGTTTGGCAAAAGTTGTCACAGTGCATTAACATTGCTCGAACATGCTGTCCGGCGCTAATCGGTCACTAAGTGTTAACAAAATCCCAAAGAATTCATCTTTTTCGTAACAAGACGACCATTATCGACTCTGCGGTTGCTCTTCATGCACCGTACTTATATAGTATGTAATTCTACCGCGACCATACGTGTAGAGCATATGCAGTATGAGCATTTTATTTTCGAGCGGCTCGCAGTCAGAAGGTGAAAAAATGCGATGTTAAGTGTGAAACAACGTCGTAAACGACGCGGAAGCGGCTATCGAATTTATTCAACGGCAACGATAAAGACCGGTGATCGTCTTGTAAACGCCGTTTCGCGTTTTATCGCGGCCACGAGCAAGAAAATAACAGTCGCGCGGTGAAACTAGGGCTTCGAACACGGCCGAACAAGTTACACCGATTATTCCATTATTAATCGACTCGATTTAAGTGAAAATATTCGTGATTTATTCGCGAGCGAGTCGGCAGATGGTAACGGGAATGTAAGGAAGCGCGATGAAAAATTCCCTCGAGCTACGGTTTCCAGTAAAAGATTCCACGAACACAGAGACCGGTGGTCCCACCTGCAACGAGCGATCGCGACCCTGAAACCGATACTACTCGTTGCGGTAACTTCGTTTCACCTCCTGCGGTCGCATAAATTCGTGTGTCGCAAACCGGCAATGGATCGTTTCACCTGTAATAACACACTTCGCTTCGTTTAGCGTTTGCGCGGAATTTAAGGGAGGACACAATTTATCGCGATACTCTTATTTTTGAATGAAACAGGTCTCGTTACCGTACGCTTGCTATATGTGTGCGTGATTCCTCGTTCTTTTAATGTAGCTCATTAGTATATAAGTTTGTGCGTAAATTAAATTCATGTATACGAAATGTCATTTCTCCGAAGCTTAATTTCGGCCAATAAATTAAATTTAATTATTCTACAGTCAATTATCTGTCGTATTAAAGAAAAAAAAATTTGTATGGCACGTATACTTGACGTTAAAGAAATTTATAGTAAAAATATGCTTTCATTTACGCATCTCAATTTCGTTATCTTTTGCTTTTTCCTTGACCAAGAAAAATATAAAACGAGCAAGTCGCACCAGTTGATTCTCTCTAAGCCACGGTTATTGAATGGCCAATCTGCTGGTTGAGCAATTAAAATCTCCCACGGCTTGGAAACTTTACGAGCGTGAAATCTGTCGTAGAACGGCACGGTATGAAGTTACGTTAACGGTGATCGCGGAGAGGCGAGGCAGCTGGCCATTTGTCTCATTAACCATAATTATTTTCCACGTGTTTCTCTGGAACTCAACCATCAATCTCGAAAATGGACTGGTCGCGACACGTGGTTGTTGCATACGTGACTAGTTCGTTAGAGCACCGCGCGGAGGAGCATCGCAAAATAGAACGTATCTGAAAAAGCTGATCGCTGATCTAACTCGATGATTATCCGAGAAAAATTGATCGTTCGAAATGCAGGTGTTCGACGAGAAGAAAAATCGCCGTCGAGGAGAAAAACAGAGATTTCTTGTCTCAAGGTGAGAGGTAGTTCCTGTTCAGGCAATGATTTTCGTCGCTTATCTCTACGACAGCAATTTAAAGTTAAGAGGAAAACGTCAGGAATGTGGTTGCGTAAATGGCCGTCGATAATTTAGAATTTATTTCGTGGAAAAGGAAAGGCTTTCTTGTTGCTTTAGTAGAACGTAGAGTACCTGTCATAAGCTCTCTCGTTACCTTTTTTCATCTTTGATCATAAATCATTATAGAACGTATTTGAACTAAACCTTGAGTGGTTCCAACGTTGGCGCGGGTTCGAGAATTGGCGAAAAATATTGTAAACGCGTTGCGTAACTGGCGCTTTCTCACGAATGCTTTAAGATAATTACATACCCCCCCGTTACATAAACGGTATCGCAAGTAGATTTTTGAGTAATTGCCCGATTCGCGGGATGTGAAATTTCATAAACGTTCCTCGCATCTAATTTAATTAGATAGCTGACTCGATCCTCGTTTGCTGACGCACATTATTTATGACTACCATTATCTAAAAATCTGTAACATAAACACGAAGCATTATAGGCAGTTTTATAGGTAGAATTATTTCACTTGAAACGTTCAACGTTCAAACGTTATGCAAAAGAATTGATTGGTCTTGGTGATTAAAACTTGTGACATGTGACACGTAAAATTTCGCTAATAACGATACTTCGATTATGCAAGGAGGCTCGGGTGTCCTAATAGTTATTAAAGGCAGTGGATATCGAAACGCAAGTAAAAACAAGACGAAATTTTCGCGGGGCAGACTGTCGACGCAATTACCCGCAAGGTGACGAGTTCCCGATTGGCCGCAAGCGCTCGGTTGTGGTTCGGCATCCATCAACGTCGTCGTGGTCGGACATTGGGCGCGGGAATGCAAGAGGAATCGGTGTCCATCGATAATAACCGTCCCACGATCGGCACCGACGTGAAAAGGTCTCTTTTACCGCTAATAACGTCTTATTAGCACGGCCATGGTGACATATGACGGATGACCGTAATAAGGCCCTTTACGTTTTAACGTGACAAATTGCGATTGCGCCTGTTGTGTCGGTCGACCGTCCGGTTGTATGTTCCACAGCCTCGTTTACCAGCGAACAACGTGGCGAAACTACGTTCCGTTTAGAACACCTTCCGCGACCACCGTTAACCTATATTCGCCTACGTCCCTGCCGGCTACGATATTTTAGCGATGTTGAACCCGATAGGAATTAGCGCCACTGACATTCTCTGTTAATAGTTCCATTGTGTCGATTGGACGATTATGCGGATTGGATTAGTCGAGAGATACGATCTTGTTACGAACGTAAGGAAACATCGGTTTTATAGATACGTTGCCTCGTATGAACGTAGGAAGATGAAGTGTTTCTCGCGCGCTGCTTTGTTGCAGAACGATTTGGATTAGGAGGTCGCAAACGAGGTACAGATATATCCCCTGTCTTAAACGTGACCGGATTTCAAATCGTTATTTCTTCGAGAAACGCAAGAAATTATCTTTGAACATGATAGTACATTATTTTGTTTGTCAAATTTATATTACTTTCCTATATACTTTTAACGTGATTTATAGCAAGAAGCATGCGTGAAGAGCAAATTAGAAACGGTGTTGCAGTGGGAAGAAAGCTGTTGATTACCTAACGCTTTTAATTCCACAATATTCGAAGCAAATGAACAGCGAGTACAAAGGAATATAATTGCAAAAGTCAAACAAAGATAAACAGTAATTTTTCAATAAAGTTATCGTAGACAAATAAGTAGCCAACACGTAACATTAGACAGTCTTAGATCCCTATTGTCGAATTCCAAGTAAAATAAAATCCAACAACTTTGTCAACGACACGATTATCTACGCCAATGACTCTCTCTCTTTCTCTTTCTCTGTGTAATCATTCTTCGTGATGCATAAATTCAACTGTCTATTCCTGGAAACAAACAACGAGACTTTCGAATCTCCCTGCCCATCTAACGATACTTCCAGTTAGATGAAACTCACGCAAGGAGAAAAACAAGATCAAGTAGGAAGAGATAGGAAGAAGATGTTCTAACGAGTATCGTTTTTAACGAATCGCGTCGACAGTGATAACTGACTCGAAACGAAGTTTCTCTTGGCGACTGGCTGACCGCTCTTGGAATTACGAGGACACACTAATGTTCATAGCGTGATGAGGCCGATGGATCTCACGGTAGTAACCATAACGAAGAGGACGAACGATGGCAACGTAGCTACGAGCCGGACGAGAAAACCGAGCAACGTAACTACGAGGCATCGTTCGCTCGAAAGGTTCACCTTTCGACCCATCGAAACGGCCGCGATCCACGAGATTACCCTCGAAACACCTGTCATCTAACGACCGAACTTTCAGAGACCCGAGGGAGAGATAGAGAGAAAGAGAGAGAGAGAGAGAGAAAGAGAAAGAAGGATGGGAAGAGAAAGAGAGAAAGAGACTTGCCATCATTTATTCCCCCACGAAACGCGAACGACTTTCTAGCAATTACGGAAGCGCGTGTTAGACGTGGTCGTTGAAGATGTCTTCTTCATACGGTCGTAATGGGGTGTTGGAATTTTTTTAATGTCAGGGTGGAGGAGGAAACGAGTGAGAGGATAATTTGGAATAATGGATACGTGTCACGGAATACGATGGGAGCAACGAGAAAAGTTTGGATTTTCATCGGATTTTATCTTTCGGTAGATAGCTTTCGAAAGCATCGAATTTAATCTAATTGTAGAATTCGATATCGGACGAGTCTTTGTCCCTGAAAACTTTAGAATTGACGATCTAACGATATTAATTGAAAAATTAACTTTGCATTCTGTCGATAAACAAGATTTCGAAAGAAAAAGTGTTTCCACAAGAAGAAGTAGATACTTGGCAATTTCTTCAGATCAGTTCAACAGAATATTCAATAAAAACATTCGTATTGAGAGACCTTTGGAAGCCCTGCAGAGAGTCGTACACCAAGATACGCCCGAGGAACGCGGCAGCTGGAAACGTTTCCTCGAAGTTTGCCTTTCATTCTGTCTGAAACGTTCCGAGGATCGGCGAGCAAACGAATCGGTAGTGGAGTAACGTGTATATCCTTCGCGAGACACGGAACGAATGGTCGCCTAGCAGCCGTACCAGCAGAGATATACCTAGGTTACACAGTGTACGGTGACTAATGAACCTTTACAGTCACCTTTACGTCCTACTGCCGGCGTAGCGTAACTGGCTAAGTTTATTGCCGATGCTAATTCACGAGTCCGAGCAATTAGAGGGTTCGATGGAAGCGGGTCCTTTGAGAATCCCCCTATTGCTCTTGTCGCCGGCCGTCTAACCCTGATCGCCATCGTTTCACAGCGTTCTATCGATTACTCTGGATATCTACCTGAATGCAAGGTAACCGTATCCGAGCTGCGAAACCAAACGTTCTAAGGAGATGAAGAGATCCGAAACATGGCAATTTCGTTTCGTTCACAACGATGTAGATTAATCAAAAAATTGTTAAACCTTTGCTCCGTGGTGAATTTTAAATCTTCACCACGTGTGCGCAGTTCTTTCGGTTCTTTGATGCGTGAACAAAGGAACGCATGGATAAATCGTAAGGTAAAAAATATATTTTAACACAGAAGTGTAAATACAAATAGGGATATAATTTGAGTTGGTCCAGATTCGCACGCTAGCAGTGTTATCCTATGACTGAAAGCCCCGAAGCCATCGTCGCCTGTCTACTGTTTATGGTCTGCCTTCGTCCCAGTCTTTTGTCTATACGCTGTCGATGGCTTCAGTGCTGGAGAAAACTAAAAAGACCAGATGTACAGTTTTCTTAGAAGTGCTGACCACTTCAACATTTTCAATTTTCACGAAAAGTTTATTCGACAAATATAGTACTTTTGAAGATTGTTATTGCTTAAGAGAATACGTGACAGAAGAAAGATGCCTTGCAACAAACAAACACGAAAAAGAATGAAGGAGAGGCTAGGACGACAGAAGGTCGCAGGGAAAAACCGGTACACTGGTAACGCGTTCGCTTAATGACGGAGCATGTCGGTCATCGGGATATACCGTGGCGCTTTGCCTTCGAGCTCGGTGACGAAGACGAACGGTACAGACGATCGTGGACTGGCAAAAAGAAGCTTGTTGTCGCAGAAAGGAATATTCATACGGTCAGTTACGACAAACTGAACAAAATTTCAATAGCTTTTGAAGACTAAAGAAGCCTACAATATTTCGAAAATCGAATTCGGATGGCAAACGTTTCTTAATTTCTTAAATCTTTTAGTTTAGAACCTAAAACATTGTCTGCGGGATAAAAATGAATATCGCTGATTCTTTGCTTAATCCCGGATATCTGGCTCATATATTTTCAGTCTTTTCGTTATTTTACTGATAAGACAGCGACCTATGGCAGAGAATCCGCTGCGTTATACAAGTTGACGGAAATTCCACAACTTATCTAGTACCAGTTTTCCAGGTGCATACCATCCGATCCATGCGAGTCGATCAGTGGTTGGTTATTCGCGTCGCGAGTAAATCCAGCTGCATCTAGCCGCGTTTTCTCCATCCTGTCAACTGGCCCAATCTAAATAGAACGATCAAAACCGAGTCAATAATAAATACCGCGTAATTACGCCGCATTATATATATATATCAATGCGCGACACGGTACAATAATTGCGTGTCATTACATGGTATCGGCGCGGTAATATATTATTAGGCCTGGTTGCGCATAATGCGACGTACGATCGCGGGAGACGGAGAGGTATCGTGGTACGTTTCTAGAATATTTATACGGTCGGTGACCACCGTTAATTAAGGAAAGCGCCGTAAACGTTCTGTCCGTGTGCGTGTAACACGGCAGAGGATCGAACCGACCTGAAGAAAAAGAAGGGGGAAAAAGCTACGAACGAAAAGCGAACGAACGATCAGTCGTCGTGATCGTGAAGCATCGAGGATCATGGGAGGCCATGAACTGGGATCGATGGATGGATCGTCACGAAAAAAAAAAAAAAAAGAAAAAAGTGGGTACGATCGATCTTTCCGTCGAAATGACCATAGCGGAAGGCTAACCCCAATGCGAGTAAAAGCGATAATGCCTTGGACCTGGAGGCCTCGAGAATGTAAAAGTACGCTCGCCTCCCCCTCCCTGTAGGTAAGGTGCGCGCAAACAACCGGCCTCCGTCGACTTGCGTAGCTCGAGAGAGCAACGACAGAGCAACGAGAGAGACGCATGCGAATGCACACGCAGTCGATACACTAGATAGTGATTGATGATGATTAGCCGGCGATTTGCCGATAAGGGAATGTACCGCGCCAAGGTAAGCTCTGCGGGCCGTGTGCTGTTGCCGCGCTATGATACAGCCCACGATATTGGGCCCCGGTTCGTACACTCGTGTAAATTGCTGTACAATGAGCAATTACAATGAGTTACGCAACCACGTTCCCTGGCGATGCCAGTTGCTGAATTTCATTTTCTTTGCTTTTATCTCCTTTTCTTTTCGGTGGTGTCCTTCGATGGTAACCATGATAGGTACAGAGAAATTGCGAACTAGCATCTTTCCTGCTTTACTTTCCAATAGGAAATATTTATAAGATATCTGTATACGCTATACGTGTTAAGAGAAGAATATGAGATGAATCAATGTTTAAAATAATATACTAGTCTATCAAAGAAAGAACGATACTTAATGGATTGAGCTATATCGTAGCTTGAATCTTAATCAATCATATTTTAAATTTGCATTCACATAAAGCGTCAGAAGCGATGAATATTTACCCTTAATCGTCAAGTAATATATTCTTGACGTTATATTCGCCGAAATACGTCTGACTTAACAACGTCATATTCTACTTGACACCGCGCCACTGCAGAATCGTCCGATTTCTCGGGGCAGCTTTATTTCCCTATTAAGTCACGGCTGACAGAAAAGCGGTAACCATCGGCACGGTCGATTTACCGTGGCTCGGTTTAACGCGAGTTTCCATCGTGGAGTCGCAGGTGCAACGAGAACCAGCGTCGCCTGTGAACTACGACGCCGATACGGATCTACCGGCGTGACAATCTTTCGATAACAAGCAGAGACGTCCGTAGGATGGCGGAGGGTCGGTGAACGCGGTATATACCATCGATTCGATATCTGTTACCTGCTCACCGTGATACGCGATGCGTTCTGATAAGGCGTATTGTTGTCGCGCTTCTTCCGGCACGATCGACCTCGAATATCGTTCGATAAGTTTTATTGGATCGATGCTCGCACCGATCCAGCTAATTCCCATGTAAATTGGCTGTCCGGTGCCCTGTGCTTTGCATAATATCTTTATACCTGTCCCGAGGCGGTGTGTGGACGGCCAAGCTTGTTGCGAAGCTTGGATGGAACAAGATATTTTCAAGCGGTCGAGCAGTGATCGAATTTTTCTCGATCGTTTTACGCGTGTCGAAGCTCTTTTAACAAAAGTTTTCTATGTCAGCAAGTGTTTAGGTTTCTTTTTTCTCTTAAGTCTTTGTTTTTAGCGAATCTTTTCACAAAGACTTTTTTTTAGAGTGCTTTTTATGTCAGAAAGAAGTTTGGTATTTGGAGTCATTATATTTCGAATTGTACGATTACTAGTTGAAAGATAGTATTTGATTCGTTGCTTCGTAATCTAAATTCTAGTGAACATCTTGTCATAGACTTTAAATTTAGCTTAAATTTTAATTCCAGTTTGAAATTGTACCACCAATTGAATCACGATCCTCGATTCAAGTTGCCATCTCCGGATCATTATTCCCCATAAACAGTTAAATCGCTTTGATCACTTCGTACGAATCACCGTCGTTTTGTAAATAAAGTCGCGGTGTTATTAAGTTCTGCGAGTGATTCTCGCGTGATTTAAGCAGCTGCCAATTACTCGGCTTGCTAATTTACACCTGTGTAATAGTGCTCGCAACAGCTTGCAATTAATTATTCATAAGAAATCTCCTATTCATTAATTATACCAATCGCGAACGTGCCAAGGGAAGCATCTGCCGCTTAAACGCGCCACCTTGTTCCGTTGGCAAATCACGAGGCTTCGGGCGAAACAACGACTACGACCGAGCGTTTAAGAACCTGGATGGACACTCGGGACACATTAAGTCCGTAAATCGTAGCCAGACGGAAGGAGAAGCCGAGCGTACTCGTGAATCACCGCGTTAACACGCCGACCGGATCGTTACGTTAAAGCGACGTTGAATGAAGCTGAGTACGACCGATAACGTGCTATTCCACGACCGAGTGAAACATGCAAATGAGCTCAATCTGTATAATATCTGCACGTACACATATTCTATTGACGAGTAAAGCATCAAGTTTGCGTCAAAGAAATCAAAATGAAAGTTGCATGAAACGAGACAAGAATATTATATTTCACTGACAAACGTTCAAATCTCTAAAGGTGCATTCATAAAATATCTATGAAAAGTTAAATCGTCATGATCGAAGCTTTTTCTGGTAATTCTAAATGCGGTACTGTCTGTGAATTATCGCCAATTAGGGAAATACCCAAAATCCATTGCGCGAGTTCTCTGAACACATTTGGACCGCGCAAATCGAATCAGAAGAGGCAGCAGCATCCACGGCGTGAGTTAAATCTTTTAGTTGAAAGAGCGAGGTGACCACTGTGTGGTCTGACCCCTAGTTAGCGTGATTCAAACGCGGTGCACGCTCACATGTTCTCGATGAAGGCTGATGCACGGGTTCCAAGGACCGCCACGGTAGTCGATCGGTGATTAGACGGCAGCTTGTTGTTTCCGATCGCCGCTAAATATCTCGAGCGTCTCGGACGACGCTCACGCCGCTCCAGCGTGGATCGTTCGCGCTTCGCGGATCTTGCTTGCATCCTGCTGACACAGACCCTCTCTCTTCTCTTCTTCTTTTCAGTTCGTTCCTCGCGTGGTTCGCGAACCCTTCCTTCTCCCTTTCCCTCTTGCGGCGCGGATCCTTGAGAGCACGCCGCTTCACTTTACGCGCACCGCGCGCCCGCTCGGTGAGAAAGTTTTACGACTCACTCGTGCGAACGCCTCGAAGCCCGAGGTCGAATCGCGCGGAGGGAATCTCGAACGCTCATCGCCGACCCCCTGTGTGTCGTTCAGCGCAGCCAACTGCCGCGATGCGGCCTTTCTGATCTCCTTTTCGCCAAAGGATTCGATGTTTCCGGTTTCTCCTCTTCTTCTTCTCGCGAGGATGTTAACGTTTAAAGCTGATACAGGAGCAATGTCGATAGGAAATAGTGAGAGATTATGAGAATCTATGTTGAATATACGATAAATAAAATGATACTATGGACATTATTAAAAGTCAGCGAAGACAAGTGACTAATAATATAATATATAATGGTCCTGAAACAATCTTAGGGACGTTTAAAAATAACTACAAACTATCATTGATGAGTCATGATTATTTATCGTATCACAGACACGAAAAAAAATTCTCAGCACGGATATGTGAAAAGCTATCCAAGAGCGTTGGCATTTTTCCTGCTATTCGTGAACGCCTTAAAAATCTATGGCTTTTTATAGCATTCAGTATATACGTGGAATCCAGCTTCTCTACGCCGATACGAGGTTCTCGTATAAATCAAAGGTTCGTTTGGTGGTTAGCCGTTGCACGACCATAGATAGGCATAATATCTTACGTCGAGGTCAAGGCGAATGCGTCAGGCTCGTTTACAGCTCACACACGTGCTGGTATTAAACGCCACGATTCATCAGACGTAGAAAATAATCTGTACCTGTGCTGTAAGACCTTTGGGAAATACTCTCCTCCAACAGCTGGCAGGCGTTGATTCCCGTTCATCTTGAAAAGTAATCCTCAAACTTCGACAACCGTGATTGCATGTGCCATTTATGATTATACGTTTATGGGCAATTAATTGGGATAAGAGTCGTAATATCCCTGCGAAGCAGAAAAATGCTGCGTCGAAAAAGAGGAAGCGAATAATCCTGAGAAAGGATTTCGAATAAAGATTTTTTTCTCGCGGGTTGCCACTCACGTCTAATTGCTTTATAAATTTTATCATATCGACGTTCTTTTATTTTCGCTAATAAACTATAAATTCTACGAAATCGTTTTTGTTCACAGTCGTACGAACTAAAAGTTTTTAATTTATTCATGAAACAGGATTCTCTCTGTCTTTTTCTAAGCGTTGAAATCACGAATAATATCTTTTTAATAGTTCCTCCGAGACAAAATAGATCTGTAAACACGAATGTTTTCACCTGCGTTCGGCTATCAATAATCCAAATCCTCTTGCTCAACATATCTCGTTTACGATCGCGAAAAACCAGATTTAAATGTCTACTTAATGCGAACATATACATACATACTTCCCTAACTCGTTAATGAAATGCTAAATGAAACAGGTATCCAGTTGGATATCAATTATCCATTATTAAAAACTGACACATCAACTCTATGAAAACATTATTCATTATTATTTCCATTCGAATACGTTTGTAATCTAGACAATTAGTAAAATGTCGCCGATGATTTCATATAATACCTTTTCGACAATAAAACCAACTCCGCTGTATATATTAAAGCCTTGCCAATAGAAGGCTTCTACATCTCGGTGATCTTTCGTATAAAACATTTCTTTCGACATACTCAGTTTCAAACAAGCTAATCGTAAAATTAAATTTTTACATTGACAAACGTTCGCTAGTTGCAACGAATTCGCGTCATCCCGATACAAAAGTGAGCGTACGCGCGTTTCGAGGGCAGTTCATTAAAAATTTATTTATGAATGCCTGGCAAGGGCTCGGCACCGACGTCCACGGTCCCCTTGTCGGCGCGTATTATCATCGTGGACGAGTTTTATCTACTGGCAAAGGTGTGTCATTGTGCGTTTCGCGCCGCGCAATTTGCTCCACTTTTTTCCCCTCTTCTTTCTAATTCGTCCTGCATTGCGTGTACACATTGGCGAACAACGTACAGAGAGAAAGGTAGAAGGAGAGAGAGAGAGAGAGAAAGAGAGAGCGTGACACGCCAAAATGGTTTTCTCGTAAACAGGCGTGCCGATTCCCGCTGGAGATGACAAGGCGAGAGCCGATCGAACGTTTCGCGCGTCCGTTCGACAGCTTCAAAGGATGAACGCATCGCGTGTGGATAATCGAGCGAAACGTTTTAAATGTACCACGTATGCATGAATACGTATCTCAACGATGATAATACGGTGTACACGAGTGGAATAGAAATTAGTTGTTGTATAATAGAAATTGCAGATTCTAGCGTTGTAAGAAACGCATGAAAGAAACGGAAAGAGTTAAGAGGCGTGGCGAGCAACATCTTTAACTCCGGCGATGACTTGCCTCTGGTAGACGTTCAGACACGAAGTGTTTGGATTATTTATTTAAATACTAAGTGCGCGAATAATTGAAGGCTCGATGCCCACAAAAGAGGAAACATTTTTTCTTCAAATGTTCTTTTCTTTTTTTTTTGTTCTTACAAATAGGACCGAGATTGAAACATAAAAATAGAAGGACAGTGGCGGGATTAAATTCCTACGGTTCCATTAGAAACAATCGCGAAACTGATAATCGACACGTGTGCCACTTAGCAGACAAACGAATTCGCTGTTTTCTTTTTTTCTTTTTACCTCGTAGTCAGTCCAGTTTCTAAGAGCAATTAAATCGGGCTGAACAACGTAATGACCGATATAGCTTGATAGTCGGCCGATTGTGTAACATCTAGAGCGACTGAGGCCGCGATCTAATAGTGATGTAGAGAAACGGGATTAGTGGAGTCGGTGACGGTAATTTGTCACGCGTGCATGACATCGCGCTGCCTTTCAACGCGAGTCCTCGTTATTGGTAACAGGACAATCTGAATACCCGGTGACACAGACCCGTGTCCTGGTTCGCACGTACGTCACCCACACGTGACGTCCCACGCCTCGTTTGCAGCGTCTGTCATCTCTTTTACGCTGACGCGGATGCCTTCGTGCGCGAGCAATGACCTACACCAATTCCTGCGAACCCGCGAGAAACAACCGCGAAATTATGCAGAAACAACCACGTTGGCTAAACGAAATCTTCTCGTGCGCCACGAACAAAGCGTGTAAACGCTCACGACCTTCTATCTTGGGTATAATCAGAGATTATCGCAGCATTTTGACGGAAAGATTTAACCCGGCGACTGGTGAAATATGACATACCCCGGCTTCTGAAACTAACACGTATTAGTTTCCTTCTAAACACACGACTTGCAAATGATTTAAATTTTAAATGGACAACGTATTCACATATAGCAAGAATAGTAAGGAAGAGGAAACAGCGAGTGAAACTTGTACACGTTTAACACCGAGCCAAGTTACACAGGAAGATCGATAGAAGACCGACTAAATCTGCAGAAAGCAGACAGTGATCTCGATATACTCCCCACTTTCATACTGCCCAGTCTTTTCCTTACATTCCGTTCCGTTGTCGCATCAGCATATAAATCAGGCGTGGTTCGACGTAGATCTATCAAGCGGTCGCGGCACGAGCTAGGAAGAGAACGGGCCCCGTGACAGATTAATCTCGAAGTGCAGCGCGTGCAAGCTATCGTACGCGTACGCTTCGCCGCATAATTCATTATTTTTCCGCTGTCACAGTTCTCGTATTCTCTTGTCCTGGCGGGACGCGAACAATAATGGATCCGTTGCCACTCTAGAAATCGAAAGGACGGTCGATCGATTTCTTTAGCTTACTTCTTCTTATTATTCTTCTTCTTCTCCTCTTTTTCTTTTTCTTTTACTTTCTCACTGTCTAAACATGCTTTACCGATGAATCTAAAGCGATACGTTGGTACCCTCGCCGTTAGACTTTCCATTGCCTGAGAGCGGGCCAGCTTGTTCGATTCGCGAACGACCGGTATAGTAAGTATAGTAAGCGTGTTTGTTATACAACCGAGGCTGATTGTAAGACGGGACGCGATTTCGTCAAACGTTCGCAACCGGTTAAGAGTCATACGCGATCCGATATGGTTAATCGTATCGGAGGCCCAAAGATGAAGCAATCGCGCCTGCAATGGGCATAATTAGCATTAAATGTGTTATTACTCGCGTTTCGGACAGCCGCGCACCTGGTCCGCTCGAGTATCGCTGAAACACGCGCGCTCGTATTCTCTTCGACGGCGGTAACGTTCGAGAAACGCGCGTCTTATCGATATCACTGTGGTTAATTCGCTGTTTAACGCAATCAGATCTTTAGACTTGACCCGCGGAAAATTGAGATGGCGCACGTGTGCTACGTTGCTGGAATATTTAGCATAACTCGAACGTAATTCCTTCCTTTTCTTTACATTTTGCTTCCTGCATGAAAACGGCTGGCTCGTTAATCGAATGGAATATTCTTGAACTCAGTCAATTCCAATATCCGAATATTTTGCGATCCTGAAGATTGTATACTGTCGCAATAGTTGGCGATCTTTCAGCCAACTTTCTCGAGTAGGATGCTTCTTGTTTGTTCGAACTAATTATCAAGAAGTAGAAACAAAAGATTACTTCATTAGAGGGAATTCGTGTGAACGCGAAGTTAAAGAAGCAAAGTTTCTCAACAGAAACGCTTTGCTTTGTAATCGGATTTGCTTTGCAATCTCGGGCGATTGCACGTTAAAAGAAGAACTCGTTATCGTCTCTAACAATAGATCCTTTGAGACCAACGACTGATAAAAATTAACGTTATTCGAACGTCTCGCCTTAAAAGTATTACGATGCTAAAAAAAGTCACACAAATTGTCCACGTTTAATTTCGTCCTCCACTCCACCTCACATCACGTAACATCAATCACGCGTCACAGAAATTCTCCAACATATTTATGGCTTAAATAATGCACGTGGGTGAGCCGACTTATGGGAAAGTCCTGGCGATTCCATTCGTAACCCATTGTGTAAACGTTTGACAAGAGCCAGACAAGATTTATTCGCGATTTCGTGGACAACGACGACACTTCGTTCTCAATTGCGTCCGATGAACACCTACGTTCATTATCGAGCGTCGAGCGAGTTCGAAATCCCTCGAAATTGCTATACCTACGCTACGATAGTGAATTGATAAATATTCGTCAAAGGTAGGAAACAAGCTCGAGGAACGGCCGTGATTGTTTTTCTGTTCGTTGATTTTTCAGTGACTAATTACGAGCAACAATGTGCTCGCCGCGAGATCACGTTCGGATAACTTTGTCGGTGAATTCTGAACATGTTGCACAATTGATTCCGTGGCTCTTTCGCGGTTTCTCAAGAGTCCGTGCATTCGTTTAGTTGCCTGTAACTGACGATTAAAAGGCGAGTATATTTGTTTTTTTTAATGGAAATTGAATTCCAACATATTGTTTAATTTCCTTGTTGAAAGGAGAACCGAAGGAATTTCTACTGGTATTTGTTTACATAACGTAGGCTCATATTTGGAATGGTAATTGAAGTCATTCTGATCTTCGTTATTGGAAGGTAGCAAATCTTTACACGCTCCTATAATTGATTATTCAGCGACGCGTGTTTGTTTATCTAAGACGGAATTACTTTTAGAGCCTTCAATTGTCATTGTGAATATTTTTAATAACGTTATTGGGGCGGAATTTGTTGAAAGGATTTAAGTAGAATGTGAAAGTTTAGATGATTAGCTCGATCGCCTTAAGATATTGATTTTGCTTAGTCATCGAAGGTAACGGTTATTCAAAATCCTGAGACCATTACGTTGAGGAATAACACGTTTTTTAATTATGAGAATTCCCTATGGGAACGTGTTAACGTTGATAAAAGAAAAAAAAACGAACGAAAAAGGATAAACAATGATTTACGATTCTCTTACGTAGTCTATTTAAAGAATTAAACGGCTAAAGCCTGTTCCTTTTAATCTAAAGTGGGACAGTTTTTCCGTATACACAACATTCTACTACATGTTCCTAGATCCGCGAAGTAGTAGGATTCTTTTATGCACAGACACGCATTCGAATAGAACGAATGTGCATTCGACGCACGTTCGAGATCTCGCAAACAGCAAATGCAGCTTTTATGTAAACGCGCGTCTGGTCTGTGTTAATCGCGTGCTAATTCCGTTGTTTGAGGTCACGCATTTAAAAAAAAGAAGTTGCACCTTCGGCCTTTCCTTCATCGAAGCTGAAACGTGACTAAAAGTAGCCGCGTAAAGTGAAATGCAATGAAAACTCATGTGAAAACAGAACGAAAGAAAAAGGAGGAGAAAGTAGCAACTGCGAGTACACATACTTTTCAATCTATCGCGAAAGTATTTCCAATTCCATCTCCATCGAATGTCACTTTCGACAATTGTATTGTATTTCGTTCAATTTTTTCTTCCAATTTATACGACATTCTTTATTTATAGGAAAAAATGAATACTTTCAATTCCACTACGTAAATCCTACGAAACAAATTCTCCTTAGCAGATACACGGGCGAAGAACTCATCGAGTCTGGAGACTCGAGGAACAGAGACGGTCGGTTATCGTCACGTGTGCGGCAGCAACGCGAAATTAATAATCCGTCGTTTCTTATGCCTCGTTATCGCGCATCGTCACGTCTTTATAACGCGGCCGGTGCTCGTACGTCAGATGGTATCGTCGTATCTCGTACGGGCTAGCAGCTAGTAAAGTAAGTGCGAGTAAGTATAAACTACCGCGCTGAGCCACCACCCTCGATGTTCCGCCCCAGCGGAGAGATAACATCTTCGTGCACACTCTCCGTCTCTCTCCGCGACCTCTTCCTCCCTTCCACAACCCTTTTGCTCGCCTACCGTCTTCGTTGATCGGCCGGAGGCTTCCCTACGATCGGCTACTTCAGTAGCTGCACCATCTGCCCTCTATAAATCCTCACGACCGTCTATGCTCCACCAATATCCTTGCTGGTCGATTCTTCGTTTCTCCCTTTTATCTTTTTCCTTCTTCCCTCTATTTTAATGACGTGCTTGGATGGATTAAGTTTGATACAATCCGTAGAGAACCTTGCGTGGATTTGCAGCGATGGCAAACAGATATAAAGCAGTGGTACATTAAATATAAACTGATTATGTGTTTGCTGATTATTACAAATGGTAATTTGTAATTGCGAGTGTTTGCACATCGTAACAAGTACTACCGAAAACTTGTCAAACCGCCTCAATCCTCGATACCATCGAGCAAGCGTTCCAACTCCCGTTCCTCCTGTTCGTTTAAATGTCCATCCTTGGCAGCATCTCGCATTAATAATTGCAGCGCGGGACTCAAACACGCCGATCATCGAACGCGTTGATCTGCAGAACTCTATAGCGAAACGAGGTATACGAGTCTCCGCGTGGGAGAGTAGAGTCCGTTTCATCGTTTGCCCATGTCGCTTCTTCTTCTTCTTCGTCTTCTTCTTCTACTTCTTCTTCTCTTCCTCCTCCTCCTTCTACCTTCACTTCTTCCTCCTCCTATGTCCTATGGGAACGAACCTACCGAAGGGATCCCTGCTCGCGCGAACCGTGCAATATATTGCCATTTGTTCCGGCCGCTATAAGGCAATATGTTTGTCAGTATCACGGAATCGAACGCGAACCCTCGAACCTCGACGAGAGAGCCTAGTAGGTTGATCTTGACCGTTATTTCTCGGGTGCATATGGACTCAGGCTGCCGATACCACCTTGCGATATCTTGCCAAACGCGATCCGCACGGCTTTCGATCGCTCTTCTCTCGCAATCGATAAGTCTTACACGAGGAACCTTCTACTTCTTCTTCCTCCCGTCTTAAGCTTGTTATTCATTTGTTGCCCGTACATCTTCCGCCAATCGGCGCACCAGCTACACCGAGTTAAGGCTAACGATCCGAGGCCTGCACTTCGCTATCGATGCATCGAACGGACCTACGAGCGATCGTTGATCGTTATTCAGTCGTTGGATCCAGATAAATTTTCGTGGCTGTACTCTAGTTCCTGGCAAGCTAAAGACGCTCCGACTTTTGGACGCAGACTACAAGCTGATATCTTATCTCTTGACGATATTCGTTCGAAGGAAACTATTCGACAGATAAAACGAGGATCTGAATTTTAACGTGGGTTAAGGAACTCGAATCCTCCGGTTTAATTTATTATTATATGATATAATTAATTTTGTTGACGTTATTGGATGTGTGAACAAAGGAACGCGTGGATAAATTGTAAGGTAGAAAATATATTTTAATTCAGAAGTGTAAATACAAGAAGGAATATAATTTGACTATGACTGAAAGCCCTGAAGCCATCGTCGTCTGTCTACTGTTTATGGTCTGCCTTCGTCCCAGTCTTTTGTCTATACGCTGTCGATGGTTTCACTGCTTGAGAAAACTAAAAAGATCAGATGTAAGTTTTCTTAGAAGTGGCGCCCACTTCAACAAATTTAACGTCGTTCTTCTGCGGAAGAAATTAGAGGTGCAAAGGTTCTGGAATTCAATCTTTGAACGAATACCAATTTGTCTTGCTGTACGGTATAATAAAGCAATATCAATAAGGATCGAGATGTGTCGAATAATAAATTCCTGTAGCGGTATGAACTTCTTTCCTGACGTTGCCATAGATTTTATTTAAAATGTAAGTGGTCGTTGATCCCCGTGGCATGGCATTTTCGATAATCGCGCAGCAGGATTGCGCGATTCGTAAGGTGCAGCGACGCGAAGGGTCGAGGGTCACGAACCTTTCCGCGCGTTCGAGTAAATTTACTGCTCGGCCCCTTGTCTCCCTTGGAGGGGATAAATGGCGGCGGAGAATTAAGTAGTAAAGGACTATCGACTGCGAAATCAGACGCACGATCGCGACTCGTGGCTTTCGTTACGCGTGGCCTCTATACCGGTGTCGCGAGTCTCATCCAGTAATTGTCGGTTTCTTTAGAAACGGTTGTTAACCAAGTTGTTTTATCGCGTTACCGCCGCTTCATCGCGGTGATTATTCGCTCGAAGATAAAAACTTGATAGAAAATTGCACGTAGATGGAAATATGTGTCTATCGATATTGATAAATTGTGGTACGCTAAAGTTAATTGATTAATTAATAGCAGTGGTGCAACGTTGCGTGATCTTTTATTCGTGATCTTTTATCACAATTACGATCAAGAATCTTTCAATCCCAGTTACTTATAATTGAACGAAACGATTAATTGTACCACGCATTATTGAAACTCTGGAGTAAAGAGGAAAAAGGAATTCCTCCACGTGGAATAATCTCGTCCTTCATCGAAGTCGCCGATAATTTAATCTTCATAGCGTTTTAAAATGTATTACGGCTTCTCCATAGGAGCATAAACATAAACTTCAAGAAGGTAATACGTGTTTCCCATGAAGAACACATTTTCCCTCGCGGCTCGGAAACGTCTCTACTTCGATGCCGGAATCTGACATTCATCAACCGTTCGCAGCGTGGTAGAAACGTCGAAGAAACCACGGAGATATTAATCGTGGCAGCACGCTGTTCACTATAAATAGCGAAATTATATCGGGACGGATCGCGAACAGGTTGTCAGAACGCGGGGAAGCGGTGTGACGATCAAACGACGACGATCCTTCATCGATGAAAGATAGCCTGGTGGACGTAAGCGACGACCGTAGAAATCTCGCGTACTCTGTCGATCTTCGATGGAATTCCTTTGGTTTCTTTACTTTGTCGGGCAAAAATCAACCGACTCGGACGATCGTCTTCTGTCGCCGATGAATTATTATGACGTTAAAGGGGAAGCGCAGGCAGTTTCTTCTCTCTTTCGGTCGTTTTCGATTCTACGCGTTTTCCTCTTACGTTTGATAATCATCGGCACGATTGTTCGACTGTGAGCGCGATATTAAACGGCTCTCTCGTCCGGTGACGAAAGTAGCCTGGTAACTTTCGGGGAGCATCCATCCTGGTGGACATACCATCGCAGCGATATCATCTACATCGTGTTCTTTGCTTTCGTGAAAATAACGTTGCCTTCCTGTGGACGATATTCAGCCACGGAAAACGCGTTTTACGGGCCGAGATCGAAGATAAAAAGCGGTCGATTGGAACAGACCGTGGAATATAGCGGGAGACACGTTTCTCGATTTCATTTCGATGGATATGCCTCGCGCGTACCGTCGATGGAATTCGCTGTTTGTTAAAAAGGATCGAGACAGGAACTGGACTGTGTAACGTTGTTCAACCACGGTAATGGAAATTACGCGAGGGGTGATTATCATTTGTAATTGCGATCTTCGCGTATGTTACGTGACAGAGGTGCTCGTTGTCGCATTAAATTGCAAGCGGTGGATAAGCTTAGTTTGGCGGATTAATTAA
The DNA here is from genome assembly GCF_041682495.2 of Bombus fervidus. Classification (NCBI taxonomy): domain Eukaryota; kingdom Metazoa; phylum Arthropoda; class Insecta; order Hymenoptera; family Apidae; genus Bombus; species Bombus fervidus. The sequence goes on from NC_091532.1 coordinate 6,770,083, forward strand.
TTCAATAGTAGATAGCAGAACGGAGATAGAATGATAGATACGTGTATAATAAAATCATTTACTCTTTTCTTTCACCTTCCTATATAAGTATTCTAGTGAAAAACTTTGATATCTTCATGATTCAATGAATCTTTAATCTAAAACACTGCATACAATTAATTGCGAATTAACAATGTAATATTTTATTAATAATAAAGACTAACTACACTTATTTCAATATATTCATTCGTTTCCAATATCGAATACAATATAAAAATAGCAGAACAATGTCGAAAGTTTCCAAAGAGGAAAAACTAACAATAGTTCTTTCAAGTCGTTTATCCGTTTCCAATATAGAACAAAATATAAAAATATCAGAATATCGAGAATTGTAAAGCGAACAGACTCAAAATATCGTGAAAGACGCGCTCTTGATATTGTTTTCGTTTCGACCCGATATCTCATTTAGTTGTCGATATACGAAGCCTCGAGGCGCAATGTTCGAGATGTCCGGGCTGCTGAATGGCCGATCGAAATCGTAGACGTAATGACCCACTTCTTCTCCTGGAACCGCGTACGCGCGATGGTAATAGTGGAAAAAACGCTGACTCAGCGTTTGCTACTGACCAGCGCAAAGACCGCGAGCTTGGGGTAGGCCAGTGAATACGTGCGAATGAGAGATCTGACCGTACGACAAGGACGGAGGAGTAAATCGCTTAAAATTACGTTCCTCTTTTTACAGCCGTATCTCCTGAATGAAGAATTGTATGTAGACTAAAGAAAAAGCATTTTACAGGAGAGGATTTCCTGCTTCTGAGGACCCTAGGTAAGACTTCTTGTGATAATTTGCGACCAAGAAATTCCAAATATAATTACGAAAAAATAGTTTAGATTTTAATAAAACAAGAAAGTCCAACGTTTTTTGAAGACTACTCGAGTCAAACTACTGAAATAAACACATAAAGCGGTGGATACATTAAAATACAATTAGGTCCAAGTATATTACGTTTTCTATCACTTAGCGGTACTTTCGTATAATTATAACAATTTGATACTGAAACGAAAATGAAATACAATACAAACGCTTCGTTGGAAAACAATGGCACGCCACTGAAGCCAACTAACTGTATCTTGAAAATTCACGATCAGTTACCATTAACAAAGTGGATCGAACAAAAGTGTCGATATTTACGATGACGGTAGTCGACGATTCAATCGTTTCCGGTGCATCGAAAAGCGCGAGAATAAGTAGAACTGGTATCAGATTGAAGCTTGGATCGGCAGAAAAGACCGCGGTGCATATATACGAGGTACAGAGAGCGAAGGGAACAGAGGCGGAACGTAGAGGATCGTGGCTCGCTAATCCGCGGGGGCGAGCAGAGATGCACAGATTGGCGCATAGCGAGGCGATTCGCGGGACGCCTGCAGGTGAAGCCGATGCAACCGGCGGAAAGAACGAGATCGAGAGCCGATAGACGACGAGGTCGCGCGGGAATCCTTAACAAGGACTCAAATGTCACTTCTGGGTCTGACCCTGGAAAACTGCTCTAACGACCGGCCCCGATTTTTTACGGTATTTCGATCCAACAACGAAACCGACAGAGATCGTATTGCGCGTTCTCAGGCAATTTCGCGTTTTATCCTCTCCGACAGGTAAACTATAATTTTCACCTTTCTGACCTGCGTTAGCTTTTTGTTCGTTGTTCTCTCTAGAAGATTGTAAATAGAAAAGAATGCTCGAGGTTCAACGTTCTTACCAAGTTTCGTGCTTTAAAATTTCATTTTATGTACGATCTTTTGAGAAAAGATTAAATTACCGCGAAGAAAAAGTTATTATTTCTCTTCTTCCAAAAGGCTTTCTTCTCTAAAATGTAACCGTGCCTTTTACCAGGTCAGAAAGATGAGACAAATTAAGACGCCTGTTCTCGCCGGTTCAGTGGGTAGAAAATGTACGCAACGCACCTGCAAATCTTTGCACGAACAGCATTTATATACCTGTTGGCTCGTGAGAAGCTTTATCACGATCTAGGAAAGGGACGTAGCCTTAAATTTTTCGGTATCACCGCTCGTTTACGTGTACGTGACCAACATTGTTTTTTTTTTTTTTTTCTGATAGAAGAACGTTCAGCACTTACCACTTTCTGTGAGAGTAACTTTGAGAATTATGACCCTTTTCTAAAGACTTACCTGAAACAGAAAAAGAAACTTTCGTTACGATAAATATTAATACGGATTAATTAAAACGAAGAGTTTGATAAAATCCTAGTTCATTGAATCATACGAGCAAATGTTTTATAAATATTTCATTTGAAGTTTCCTCAACCTGTAACTTATGGACAATTGGTATTTGGCGTATTGGAAAGTATAAATCTTCTGTATTCGAGAATTTTATGTTTAAATTACTAGCTGGAACCTATAGTTCCCACGTTTACGCTTCATGCATGCATGATAACTGCACTTCAAGATTCATGCAAATAGTCGCGTACAAGTGTACGGACAGATATGGTAACGAATTTATCAGGGATCATGGGAAACCGCCTGCTAGAGATAAAAGTCATGCATTTGAATACGAGCATACGAATTTAAATAAACAAAAGCCATACAATATATTTCGTATTTCAATAAAGTCTTCGAACCTTTCTCAAAAACTCTCGCTTGGTAGCATCGCGATAATTTAATAAAACATCCGTCTCTATCGCAACAAATTTCTATATTTTCCACGAGTTTCCCAATTTATCTCGCGAGACTTTACTTCGTTATATTTGTACCTTCTTCAAGCAAATAATTAAGGAATCGCGACCACTTCTACTCTCTACGTCATTCACCCCCGACAAAAGAAATTTCCACAAAAGAAAAGAACAACGTTATGTAGCATTTTCTTTGCCCTGTTCAAAAATAGAGAAGAACGAGAAGAACCAGAATAAGTCGCTTAAGGGTTGAAGTACAACGATCAGACTCGCAACCATCCGATCTGATCGTTAGAACAAGCAACCACCTCGTCGCCTCTCGTCCTTTCTCACCCGAGGATGCGCCGCACTCGACGGTCCCTGGCTTACCAATTCCGGTTCCCACGTTTACATTTCGTGCATGCGCAATGGGTATACCGTGTGGCCGGTGTATGTAGCGGTGGTAGCTCGTTAACCGGATAACGGTAGGTCAGCTAGCAGCACGTTGCAAGCGCACAACCACCGAGAGACTGCGGCCGTCTGTTCGCGGGGCCAGGTGGGAGGGACGGTGGGGGACGACGCGAGCGTGGCTTTACAGGGCACTACAAGGTACCGGGAACGTCAGCCGCATATAGCAATCCCCGTGGAAGCCCTTAGGCTCATAGCAGAGCCTACGTTAACGTGTCTATTTGAGATATCAGCGATCGGTCGGTGCACGGCTGCTGCACGACGCGACGAACTCGCCTTCCAGTCGTCCGCGTTTGCAAACTGCGCGCTCCTGGATACACGCCGTGAACCATCCACGATTGGATGAACCTACGTCTAGAACGAGGGCAAGAGCTTACGATGAAAATGAAGGGTTGGAATATAGCAACGAAAGACTTTTGATAAAGTATATCGTTTATCGTAGCTGCCATTGAGATTTATCCTCGTTAATTTTCGATTGCGTTATTATAGAAGTTTCGAGGACTCGCGAGATGTCTGAGAAGCTACTTTCCATTTTCGAGTGACGGATTGGAAGCTCTAACGTGATTCGTCGATGTGAAAATATGAAAGTATTTCCTTATAGGCAAAGTAATTTCAATAAAGCGCATCATCTGAGAATTTATTGCATCGATTTACATAACATCGGTACAATCTTTCTCTTTCAATGCTCTTCGTTCATTCATTTATATTACCTTCAGTCGAATAAATTTTCAATCGTTTTTTTACAATTTCTCGTTAAACTTAGTTTAATGTTAAAACTTAGCAAAGTAGAGAAGAGAAAGAAATTGATCGAACTTACGCAAGAATCGAATATTTCTCATCTCTTTCGAATTAATAAAATTTCTATTTCTTAGAGTAATACAACGAATCAGAAAAAGCAGAATATTGAAATAAAAATTTATCCCACACCGCGTTGATACAAGATACACAGGACCCAAGTTCCTGTTAGAAGAGCGCCAATGAAGTAACGGCAATCCACGCATTAAAGTCACCAAACGCGTTTACTAGAAATTATCTGTTTATATGTCAGTTCGTATTAATGTATTTTTCGAACGGTAATCCGTGTACTTACATCGGCTTAACGATAATCCTATTCACTCGCGGCTCCATTTGCACGATTGTACACACAAGTTAAGATCTCCGGGTTAACTCGTAGCCATTGTCTACGGGATTTTTACGCGGTCGAGTAAGCGGTATCGCAATTACCGGTTCACGCCCCGCAAACTTGCAACTCCTGCTTCTGTAATCGGTGGCTTTAATTACCGCGTAATTGCAGGGGCCTGGAGGAACCTGCTGCGTTTTCCGCACTATTATTACCAGCTCGAAAAATGGCGCTTGTTTCTACGTAGATAAATTCGAAGGTTCTTGTAGCGGAGAAAACCGATGCAGGCTCATTTGTACTTAGGTACTTGAACGTGAAAAATCGTCTATCCGCGGTAATAACACGTTGAACAAGAGGTAATTTAAACCAAAACCTACAAAATTTGCCTGCAACTCCGACGTTAAATCCTTCGTAGGTGAATTCAGGTTGCGATCTGCCAGAGGAACAAAGAAGATTCATCTATGTGAAACACGTTGAGACACCGACAAACTGCGAGCCTATTTCCTTAAAGCTACGCCTGAAGAGAACGAAAACGATGTCGTAACCGGTCGCGCCTCCTCAATCCCGGAATCGTTGCGCAAAAGTCGGCGTAGCTCTCGATGAAGCCACATCAATATTCGTCATCCCTCGCCTTCCTCGCTTGACGTGTAATCGCTCGTGTTCACGGACAATGAAGTTATCGGCACCGATTGCAATCTCCGCGCGCCGTTTCTGCTTCTCTCCTTCTCCCTTCGACGCGACGCGACGTGACGTGACGAGCACGCAAAAGAAAATTCTAATTAGCGGCGGCAGAGTTTTTTTTTTTTTGAAATAAATCAATGGCACAAGAGGGGAAAAAGAGGACGACGCGTTCGTCAGAGACGAGATGGTAATCGGAAAATTTATGACTACTAGCAATTGAAATGTTTCAGCATGTTGACGATGAATACTCTGGGATAAAATTCAGAGAAGCGTTGCAGCAATACTCCGAAGAAAAGGTTAGAACAATATAATTAGAACCGCGCTGGTTATTACGTAATTGCGCACCCTATGCGACCGTTCTCCGTCTTTCTCTTTGTCTGGGCCGTCAGGAAGCAGTAGGGTAACCGAGCGAAAAAAATAAAAAGGGAGAGCAAAGAAGGACGCGTATTGAAAGGCAGGAGAATACAAAACGACCGAACAGAGATCGTAACGGAGCTACGTCACTCACCGCTTTAACGATATTAATAATCCGGCTGATATATCTCAATACGCTGGGTGTACACACGCATCTATACATAAAACATGCGGCTCGTATATCACGTCAATTAAGATAGAAAATACCTAGTGTCATAAGCAAACCTCCGGACCGGCTTTAATTATCGACCGCGTTGCGCTCCAACAATTATCCGGTACGCTCGGAAGCGGGTCCCCCTACTCAATAATAACGACTCGCGTTACAATAATAACTGTTATAAATAATTACTCGCTACTCGAGAGAGCTTGTCGTAAATCTACTCGCGAATTACCAGCCACTTACTGCTGCTACCAGGATCGAGTAGCGCTTTGGTCCCGCGGGCGACACTCTTCGATTCCTTACGCTTAACGTACGGTTAACCATGAGCATAAATAAGCGGAAGGAGAATAATGCCGCTATATTGACGTTGTGCGATACGATATCGACCAACGATATTCTTACGATCGTTCATCGATATCAGTCTCTTGATATAAGTCTCTTAATATCATTTAGATATCATTGAGAGATCGATAGAAACTGCACGAGTTTGTCGACGCCTGATAGACGTTTAACGCTGTTGACATTAATTAAGCATGGCGTGAACGCTGCGTGGATTACCATTTTAATGGATAGTCTCAATTAACGGGGCAACAGCTATTCAGTGCCGGACGATTAAGCGAGCTACTGGTGTTCAGTCTCGCGATACGCCGGCACGCGATCCTTCGATCGTCTACGATGCCGGTCACGCCTCTGTACAGACCAATTTCCAATGTAGTCAGGATGTTGAGTGAAATTTAGACTACCTAAGCACAGTCGACGAACGTGCATTCCAAATTGAAATTCCTCGCGTAAATGGAATTGTTAATGATCAGTTGCGTCTTTTGGATCTTTGATGAATCGTTTTAAAGAAAGCGAGAGAAAAGAAGGCATCCGATAGGAAATTTAATGTTCGATCTGTAAGGATAAGCACCGATTCGAAATGATCGGTAAAGATGGATCGTCATCGGAGAAGTCGAATTCGAGTGAAAGAGTATGGCGTGAAACAGCAACTTTCTTTCGTTGGAAACGTGATCCTCCCACGACGGATTAAAGGTAATTTATCGTTCTGTATTGCATCGCTGCGTAACGTTTACGGTTGCGGTGTAATACCGCTCCTAGACTGTAGTGAATCGTATATCAACGCAATTAAGAGCGATTTCTCGTGCACGAACGAGCGAAATAAAGGAGAGGGTCCGGTAAATTTGTGGTTTAGGTCAGCACTTTTATACTCCGGATAAATGCCACATAGTTCAGCGAATATGCCGTTTAAATTATGACAGCAACGCGGAAATTGAGGAAGTAACTTTATTTATTTGTATTCGTTGTATTAAAAGAATCTACCAAGCGATATGAGGAATAAAAATAACGAATTAATATCGAGCCTATAAATCTGCAAGAATTAGAATATTTAATAGTAAATCCTTCAAAATTTGCATTTTCATACGAGGCGAAGCATAGCGATAAGTAATTCATCGCCGCGCGAATGCAACGAGAAACCGAACGTTCGACCCGGCAGCGTTTACTAAAATTAACCACGTACAACGGCCGATGAATACGCGCGTTTAGAGGCGGACCATGAATTACGTTCTAATGACAGCCGTGGTTCGTGCGTGAAATTAAACGACGATTACACGTGGCTACCCTCTTCCTCGTTCCCTCTCGATCTATCCCCAACGAACGGCAACTTCCTTTTTCCCCTGTACGGATGGTTGTCCGTTTCCACATCGACGACTCAATCGCGCCAGCCATCACCGGGATACTTTACGCAACCGTTCTCGCCATTATCGAATATCTTCTTTTTCATCCGTAGCATCGTCCTTTCCTCCCACCTGCGACCTGTCTATTTATTCACCTCCACCCCTTTTCTTTCCCTAACGATCGTCAGTCGTTACGTCCGTACCACGACGACGTGTGTACGTATGTACAAACCGTAGACGATAAGACGATGCTGGACGCACGTGCGCTGCTTCGTGGCTGCTTTGCAACTTGCCTACCAACGGTAATCACCTGCCACTCCGTTCTTCCTACCCGGCCAGCTGGAAAAATTCGCCAATCGCCATCAATCATGGAGAATTAGAGAAAACGGCCGGTCTGCGCCAGCACGTTGCGCCAAGCCTCTCTCTATCTCTTTCATTCTTTCTCCGTCTCGAGTTCCGTGCCATACAAGTTGGTACTTTCGCCTCCTTCTACCCGATGTCCCGTCGTCGTTCTCTCCAATTCGCCGTCTTTATCCCCCTGCCAATGATTTTTTCTTCCCCTCTCAAGCGCGCGCGACGGCTACACCGAGGTCGTCCCTCCGCGTCTGTCGTGACTCGTTCCACCGCTGCGATTTCCTCGTTATTGCCGTTAAACGCGATACCCTATGACCGGTGCTAGGCATCGGAATCTCATTTGATAACTCGTTGCGAGTCGCGCGGCGAGATAAGACGAGAGGGTGTCGAGGCACGTTTCAAATCGATCCGATGGTCTAACGAGATTTTTCTTTCGAGGAAAACTGAAGAGTACGCAAACGGTCAAGGGAATGTAATCCGTGTTCGCTAGATCTGTAAACCTCTGTGTATTCTTTGAACTGCAAATGTTAGCGAATATTTGCGCTGAAACGTTTGCCGAGTCTTTTTGTCGAATAAATGTTCGAGAGCTCCTTTTTTTTTTTTAAAGTCAGCTACTTCGGTTGATCCTCCGATGAGGCAAATTTCATTGCGCGTAAAGCGAATTTAATCGTAATGACGGATTCATAGGAGTTAGTGCTAAATGATAATTTACGTCGACGAGATTAAGTCTATTTCTGCAAAGAGAAATAACGTTTGTCATTTCCGTGTTGTTATTAATTGACGATCAATGTTGTATGTCGATGAATGAAAAAAGCCTCAAATGGAAATCCGAATTACAGTTAAATCGTTTTTCGTTGAAATTTATTTAACTATCGAGCAATTTTTCCCGGAATTCCTTCTGCTTATCCCCAGACAGAAATAGGAAAAATTACAGTTTTCCAAGCGACGCTGCTAATATTCTCCTGTCACGTTTCCCAGGTGACGCTGTATGTTAACGTCAGCAAGTTTGAGAGACACTTTTAGCTCTGCTCTTGAATGATATATACGTTTCCCGGTGTCAATTCACCCTAAGAATGACGCCATAGAATCTGTCTTCTATTCAGAAAACACATTCAATTTGTTACCTAATTTTTAATATAGATAGCTCCGGTGTTCGCTTTTTCAATTCTCATAAATCAACTCCTAATGTTTCTCCTAAATCTACGTTAACCGAACTAAGAAGAATCTCTGTCGATTCTAAGATGCGATAGAAATACGTTTTTAGATTCTTTAATATATAACACAATTTTCCAAAACTTGTATCAGAAAATTCATCGCCGTGTAAATTTATTACTTGGACAGCGTAACACCTTTGCCCTCGGGAAATTAGTTCCGTCATAGTGTTAACGCCATTCTGGAGGAGCGGATGGCACGTCTAGCTTGTCGTTCGAAGCAAAGGTTGCTTGGAAGAAGATAGTCACGTCGAAAGCAATGTATACAGCTGCACGTGCCATCGTGGAAATTGACACCGGCTGACAGGCAGCGTTATTTAGCGATATTTAACAAAAACGGCGGCTCGAGGCGACGACGCGTTAAACCAGTAGCCATCTTTACGCGCTTCGCAGGTAGTAAACAGGGATTAGCGGCGTACAGCGCCGACTATGATCGTTTCTTCGAGTTTCCTCTGCCGCATCCAGTTTCGCAGCGACGTACTTACTTGGCAAACACCGTGAATAAACTAGAGTTACCAAGACTGGACGATTGTCATCGGTGAAATACCGCGAAGTATGTCGAGGATTCTTAATGCATATTGCGCAAGATTTTTAAACGCCGACGATTATTCTCGGCGTAAAAAACTGTGTTTACAGAATCGTTGATAATATACCGCGCCGTGTGCAAAGATTCCTCTTTTCATTGTGATTTTCAATGCAGCAAGATTGATATCCATAAAACTGGATAAAAGCGTCCGTAAATCACGGTTGGGGCGAGGATAAATTTTCTTTATTGTTCTATTGAATGTCTTGGAACGTCGGACATACGAGAACGTAATAAAATCAGCATCCGAAGTCGGCAAAGTTTCCTGCGCTAAATCTTTAAATCTCTGTAGCTTAGTTCCCGCGACACCCAAAACGATAACAACCGAATTTCTCAATCTGTCCAATGCAACTTAAGAATAGGAGTGGAGGCTCGAGGCCAGAACGAAGGAGACTCACAACAATAGATTTTCTTTCGTTCGTTTACGGCAACGTATTAAGGGCGATAAATTATTAATTGCATGAAAGGAATCGGTTCACCTGCAGGCGTGGGAACGTTTCAATGGCCTTGAAGGACCTCCGCGAGTGACGGTCGGCAAAAACGTTAATGATATCTGATTGCTCCCTACTCACGATGATACCTGATCGTGCGCGTTCGTCTTATCTGTGTCTGTTTGCCTCGCCTCGTCAAACATTTCCAGTTCCATTAGAATCTTATTAGACACCCGACAAACATCACAAGATACCGCCACTATGGGACTGGCGGCGACTCAGCAAAGATTATGGTGGCTGGAAGGCAGTTTGGTAATTTTCCAAGCGACACCGAGTAATTGAGGCGTACGTTCGCGGCCAACAAGCAGATTTTCTGTGTGCGATCGACTCCGCGGTTTTCCTCGATGTATTATCGCCGCGTGTGAACTGGGAATGGCACGTACACGTGGCGCGGCAGCGACGTAACTACTCGGTGACTGTAAAAGGTTTATTCCACTTTACCGCTTACCTTCATCGCGACGCGACTCCGAGTTTCCCGGTGCGACAGTCAACAGAATCGCGGAAGAAGTTTGTCGTTTAATTCCTCGTGTGGTGAAATGAAAAACGCGTCAAGGTATGAGGTTAATCGAATTACCAAAGGATAGTGACTTGAATATTTCTGTTACGTAAGAGATGCGAAGAAAATGATCGAAGTGGCTTGGGAAAAACTGTCTCAAAAATATTGCGGATCCCGTGAACGATGATACTACCGTTCTGCGCTAAGTAGAACATATAGCATCCCCGATTTTTCAAGCCTGAAACTTTATCCCATTGTTAGTTGGCTGGGCCCATATATCTCCAAAACAAATATCGACTACCTAAAGTGAAGTCAGTAGAAGAAGTCTCCAAACAAAAATCCATCGAAGGAAGCGTAACCTAAGAGCGGTAACAGTTGGGGAACAAACAAGAACTTCCTCGCGAGCTTTCTCGCCCCTTCGATTCTCCGGAATCGTGACGCGACGGTTGAGAGAGATAGAGAAAGAGAGAGAGAAAGTGGAATTGCAGCAATGGATCGTCCGTCGCGGATAAAACAATAGTCGTAAGCTCCTGTCAGACCGGCCAAAGGGACGGAAAGAGGCAGGAGGACGAAGCCAAAGGAAGGGGAGCACAGACTGGCCGACTGGTTGTGGGAGGAAACCGGCAAACTCATTCCCAGCCGTCGAGGACCTCGACATTTCCCGTCATGGTGTACCCCTGTCTATTCGTCCGAAACGTTTCGATCGCGATACTACAGAAAGAGAGGAAAGATTAATGCCTCGCGAGGCTATCGCTGCTCTCTGTTCCTCCTTATTCACGTCTCTGCCTACCTTCCCTCGTCGATCTTCGTCCATTCTGTTTCCTTTTCTCTCGGCTCGCTTCGACAAATGATACTCCGACGGACGATTGCGCGAGCCTGTCAGTTAAATTATTATTGCGTTTACTCGTTGCGCGCGACTACGCAATCAACGGAGACTTTGTAATACGATTGAGGCGAAGGTATCGTCGCCACACGTAATTATGTGCCGATCGTGATCGAACGATCTACACCTTGGCACCGGTGTGGTGGATACCTTCCTTTGATCGTTCAGCGAGGATTAAAACCCTTTTGCGCAACCGACGGATTTCTGCGCGACGCTGACAGCTCGTTCGGCCTCTGTCCGCTCGGACACGACGTTGACGCGCGCGTGGGTGTTCCTCCGGCTTGATAAGGAGCTCGATCGTATTTGTGTACCCGATGTTGTTACGTTTTGCTCCTTCTACGTTTCATCTGGGTCGCGGTGAATGCCGGTTATTGTTAAGCGACTTAGGAGTGGAGGTTGAAAACGAGACATAATGCATCAAATAATGTATCAAAATAACGTATAGCGTGAGACGAAACCTGGTCCAGAAATATCTACGTATACTTATTGTAATATTAATCGATGACGAGGATACTAAATAGTTTCACAAGTTTCACAGTTTTTAATACCTAAGACTAGATGGTAGATATAATCTTGTTTTCTACTTACGTATCTGATAATCAAGAGATTAAAGAAAGGAATATTTTGTCATTCGATCAACGGTAAAATATTCTAGGAATCAGAAGACTGACATCGCAGTTAGAGAAATATTCGAAGCACATGCGGCAGCTTTTCGGCGAATCTCATTAAAAAATGTATGAATGCAAGTTTGATCACTATTGTTCACTCAGGCATCGAGGATCGAATACGAGTACTTCGCAAGAATTTATGCGACTGACTTGCTCGCCAGCTGAAGAAAAGTTGACTTGTCTTTCTCGTTTGACAGGAATCAATGGACAAACGTCGATGACATGCTCAATCCAAGACCACTCTGTGGAATGTTCAACGTTCGAGATTCGTCAAACTTAATCATCCGGTCTCCTAAGTCCGAATATCTTCGTGACAACCTTGTCTACATATTCTTCCGAGAGCGGCTTCTTTCAAGAGCTACTTTCTCCTCTGTCCATCTCGCGTTTCCAAATTACGACATAAAATCGAGGCGAAAAATAAATATGAAACCAAGGTAAAACGTAGAACCTGCTCGAGAAGAAAAACGCCATGTCGAAAGATAGCAGTATGCGCCGATATCTTTTACAGCCACTGCATTGTCGTTCGAAAGAGCACGAGACAAAAGGGAAATGATAAAAAAGAAAGAAAATGCAAAGGTTAAATAAAAAGTTCCAGTAGCTTCAAACACAACGGACGAAGAGAGATGAAAAACGAAGAGGCGTAGTTCGCGTGGAGAAATGACAGGAGACGTTATTTAGAAGAGACTTAACTAGGTTGGACGTTGAAAGGACGATGTAGGGACGAGAGAACGATGATCCACGTAGAACATAGCCGGGAGGAGTTAACCTAAAACGGTACGAGGCAGTCGTACACCGTTTCCGTGGAGACCTGGCACGGTCACGTGGCACGGGCCCGCATTAATTCGTTATTTGCTTGAAATATACGGATCCTCTGCCGCTCCGGGCGCAACAGTGTAAACGGCGGACATCGGTCGGCTGCTCTCGAGAGCGTTTAACCTTAATGACGCGTCTTTAACGACGTACAACGGTTCGAGTCGAGCTGCTCTATGCTCTTGGCACCGCTTGCACGGTTTCCCACGAGTCTATCTAGGGGATCTCGCTGGACCAAGGCACGATCGCTTAATTGTTACTCTGCTCTGTCTACATCATACACGGCCTTCTGGACCACCAGACAGTGGCGGCAGCAAACCTACTTCAAGTAGACCGAAGTTCGTTTTCCTTTTCTTGGGTTTAACTTTTTCTGAGTATCTCTCTCTACGTTGGTTCACCGAAACACAGCTGCGCTTCTAGAAGGATGTTGAACAGCGTAAATAGCGCTGAGAGGTCGCGAAATAAAATTAGATACCTTGGCATTATTTTTTGACAAATGTGACAGGAGTATTTAAGCTAAGTTGTTAGCGTGTCCAGGGAGAAACGTTTATTGGGACTGAACCTAGCTGTTAAATCAAATTAAAAATGTATTTTTCACGGAAAGTCGCGCCAGAATGATCGATTCTAACAAGCATAAATAACCATTGGGTTAAAACGATAGAAATCCGAGGAACGTTTGATGCGTTTGCAAGAAGCTAAATGAAGGCTTGATAACAGAATAGCAATTTAACCATGATTCATGTCTCAATGAAATATGTTCAACGCGTTCCGTTTATTCAAGATGATATTCCTGAAATTAGATTGTCTCGCTGTAAGCTACATTGAGTCATAATCCGCCGGCATCAAGTGCAATTACGAATACGCAAGAAAAAGAGCACCGATTCAACGACTATCCGCAACCGGATCAAGGTTTCTTCGCTCTCTCCGTGGAGAGAAGGGCGATCATCGTTTCTTTGATAAATTATCAAATCGCATCGAGGGTAATTAGATTTCAATTACACTAGCCAAGCTGCATTCGAACGCCGAAGGAATAATCGTTCTCTCAAACGGATCTAAGATCCATCGGTACGAAACAAAAGCGGCATTCATCATTTGTTACAGAAGGGATTCTTCGAATCCTCGTTCGAAAGAATTCTTTCAACTGAATTACCATGCAACCTATACCGCGTTGCAAACGAACGGTCCCTGCAACAGGATCAAGTTCTCCGGCTAAAGAAAGGAACATCCATCACCCGGCTGATAAATCCTCGAATTGGCAAAGCATCGTTCGGCACTCGTTTTGCAATGACGGGACGCGGTGTCACGGTGTGGCGCGGTGCGGCGCGGCGGATAACAGGCGGATCGTTTGGCACGGCGTATGCAAATGCCGCGGAAGCAGCAGCAGGCCGAACATCGTCCCAGGATTGGTCGGCGATCCTTTTTTTCGCGGACGCGGTCGATGCAAAAGGAGCACGGTCGCCGCGGATTGGCCGGCTGTCTGGCGCGGTTCACCGCGACTTTTCCGATTAGAAATCAACACTGCACTGGATGCCCCTCTACTTAGGAGGAGCCTGCCGAAGTAGGTCATCCTATCTTGCCTTGGACTAGCGGTAAAATAGCCTCTCTCTCCGTTTGAGTGGGGGTGGCGTGGAGGGGTCTCCTCCTCGATGACTGCGACGAGTCGTTCTGCTTTTGCCTCTATCTCTCTGTTTCTTTCATGCCCCTCCTCGTTTCTTTCCATCTGGAAGCTTCTTCCTTGTGGTTTTCGGCAACCAGGAATGCACGAAAGGAACGAAAAAGGAGGGAAAGAAAGCGGATTAGTGAGAAAAATCGTTCGCTCGAAGAAACAACGGAGGAACGCGAAGAGAAAAGCAAGACGGAGGGAGATCGTTAGCGATCGACATGGAGGGGTCGTACACTCCACCACCTGGCAGATAAATCCCGGATCGGAAAGACCTCTCCACGTGCCACGATTCGCCGATTGGATCCCCGCCAATCCCGTTTTGCCCGATACCGGCGTGCCAAGTAATCAAGCGGTGGCGATATACGGCGGCTACATGGAAATCCTGCCTCACCGATACTCGTTAACGTTTCCACTTCTTGCACCGCTTTTCTATACGAGGATCACGCGGTTTTGCCACCGCGACAGACCACCGGGAGTCGTCGCGGTTTTAGGTGGTTTGACGCGGGATAACGACTCTCCAGTCTGCTCACGATACCAGTTTTTTTCGAGGGCGGATAACAACCGCTCGCGAGACTTGATTTTTAATTTAGTTCTGTCGGATGTGGTTACGGTCTGTCTGATTTGGAAGATGCTTTACTAGAAGAACTCTTCTGTACGGTAACGAGCCGTGGGTTTCAGTGACTTAAGAAACATGTAAAATGCTAATGAATTGAACAACTTTGTTCAAGGAAATGATAATCGAAATACGTGCTACCTGACAATATCAACGTTAATAGCAATGGTGATAGCGGCTTATCACAAAGATTCCGTAGAAATTGTTCTGCAATGTACCGTGACTTACCATCGTAGAAATTGAGATTTCCTTGACTTACGTTTATAGATAGATTTTATATTTCTATCCGTGAAAACTGTTGGCAAAATTTGTAAGAAAATTTGCAAAGCGATCGTTATACAAATAGCTAAGACATCTGGAACTGTAACGATATTCGAAACTGAAGCAACCGTGTACATCAAAGAAACGCCCCAAGGGTTGCCACCTAGTCGCACACCTTGATATCCAAAAACCTATTACGGCTGATCACGAGGTGAAATTAATAATCAGCAAACGCGCTGAAACTAAATCGCACACGGCGATCAGTCAGATTCGCGAGCTTTCACAGCCACCCAGCCACAGATTCATCCCGGCTCTAGCTCTAAATAATAGCCCTTCCCCGGGAGAAATATATTTTATCGGGGTCAGCAAGCGCGCTGAAAGTCAGTCGGTTATCGTTAACGCTTAAAGAAGCCGGTGTCCCGTTAATCACGAGTTCCAATATTTCTCAATGTCTTAATGAGAAGAAGCATTATCGTGCGGCTTGACGCTGTGTGAAATCGCGTATATAGATCGCGTGCTCGCGTGCTATCATAGCTGAGCGCGGTATCTAAATATCCTCTCTGAAGGGAGGACACGGACTTCGTGATACTCATCGATGATCCCTCGACCTCTCGTGTAACGATAACGCCGCGCTAGAGCGTGCCTATATCCGCTGATTTACGGCCTGTACCACGTTTCGGCGATGCCAACCGAGGATTAATTGACGGGTCAGGAAATGCTGTGACAGACGCTCGTTTACGAATCGATTTTCTGCAGGGGTGAAAATATTGCCTTAATCCCCGATGGTTTGAGTTGTGTGAAAGGGTTTATGTAATCTAACTAAACATCATAACATTTACCCTGCAAATTCTTCTATATTACATATATTTTGTATATGTGGCGGCACTCGACAGCAAAATACCACCACTCGACGCTAACTAGTGTCGGACGACGGCAGCACAGTGGTTACTGCCTTAGTTTACGAACGTTCGGAACCCCGGGTTCAAATCCCGGCGACCGGAGTTCCGATTTTTCTTCCGCGGCATAAAACATGAGAAGAAAAATGCATCAGTACCCCAGCAGCGACACCGGCGACCCGCAACAGAACCTGTCACACTCTACACACAACAACATACGACCATATGCACAACAGACTACAACTATCACGGCCTATTCACCTCATATATTTGTATATTACGCACGTTCCGCGGTCTAATAATTTACGTAAATTTGTATTCATTAATATATTTAACTATTTTCACGTAATTAACATCGGCTAGAAATGCACGAGCATTGAGAAAGCGTAGATGTTGAATGAAAAAATCCCGCCTCGCGATTCGTATTCTCCAATAACGACATAAAAGACTCCTCAGACTCTTCAACCCTTGGCTCGCGTCACGGCAGTCAATTACACGGCATATCGCATCGAACGTCGACAGACCACCGAGCACTTCCATTTCCCAACGTCGATGTAAATTTTCCATCCTGCGATCCTCACCGACTCGTTAATTAATGAACGCCAACCGAGCTAGCCAGCCAGCCAGCCACGTAATCTCTCTTCGTCCGCCAGTCTACCCCGCGCGAATGTTCCCCGAAAGAATGGAAAGAAACGAAAGAAAGAAAGAAAAAAAAAAGAAAAGAAAGAAAAAGAAAAAGTTCCACGAGCGCTTAATAACTTTCATAGTGACAAGACACCCGCCCACCTAGGATACTCGACGTTGGCTAATCCAACGAGACGATTATAAAGCCGCTGCACCACGACCAGCGCGCACGCTGCGCAGCGAGGACGTGCGCGCAATTGATGATTATAATTAAGAAGCAATTAAACGTGCTTATTTGCGCGTCGGCGAACCGTTATGTAGAAGAGCTCGCCGGAAAGTCCACCGCTAATGAAGGGTTAACGTTTCAATCAGACGGTTCCCGGGTGAGCGCGCGCATTGCGCAAATAATTGTACAATGCAGCCACGGAGTTACGTCGTCTCCTTTTGCGAAGCCACGTTCACGTCAACGTGATGCGCTCCCTTATTCGTTATCCCTGATCTCTCGATTCACCCGCGTCGTGTTGCAGAGAAATTCACGCAACACTCGAAGAGGCGACATGGATCCGAGGAGATATGGTTTCTATAATTGTCGAAAGACTCGGAGTAATTGGAAATTTTAGGGTTTCGTTTAATTAGATAATAAAAGCATTGATTTAATGGATATTAATCCTGGCAAAAAGTTTTGATCAAGTATGGTGGTTAAATACGGCTGTTAAATTATATTAAATGCGACCTGCAACACTTACGATAATACGATCAAACGCAATTACCTTAAACGAGAAAGTACAGTTGATCTTACATCTGAAGTAGCATTCTGTATCCCTGAGATATAATTACTTTTAGCTACATTTCTGTTACTAAAAACTAGGAAACGAATGCCATCTTAGCGTAGTTACAGTTTCGTAAATTACATACTTTATAGTTTATATAATTTCCTACATCTATAAACTTAACTTCGTTTCACCGATAAAAAGTCGGAAGGCTAAGGCAAAAATTCTCCATTACTCGATTGTCTCCTAATTACCAATATTATACCTTCCGAGCGAAATTCCCTCGCACTTATCGAACGATTTCACCCTTGTCGTTTTCCAAATAAACCGACGTAGAGGTCTAAAAAAAAATCCACGATCGATTACCCCTGTCGCCCCACCAGAAACGAAACACGTCCAGAATCGGCGAACGACACGAGCGCGACAAGCTTGTAGGCGCGCAATACCGTCGATATCCGGCGTAAAAGACGAGAGGAAAAATATCGTAGGAAAAATGGGAAAAATCGTAGGTGTATGGAGTCTGGCGAATTACACGCATTCGTGGAGCCGGCGAACCGGTTTTAATTGCGATAACGATCGGGGGTTGACGAGGACTATTGTAACCCCTCGAGTCCCGCGACTACGAACAGGGGACACGCGCGTTACGCGCCGAGTTACAGCACCGTTGTGTGACGTCCCGTACGGTTCCAGTTTCCAGGATCAGATACCAAATGCGGTGTAACCGATCCAGCGGCCGAGCCTCTTCGATTTAGTCCCGCGGCTCATTTGAATTTCGCCGTCTAGGCGTATCTCTACGCGTAATCTTTACCTGCCTCCGTCCTCCCTTTCCCTCTCCTCGTGCTTATTCCTCTTTTCACTCGTGTCCTCTCTACCAAACCCTTGTGTCCTCTTCACGACCGTCCACGACCACTATTTCCAGCTATAGACTTAACCTCACGGCCGACGATCCTCGCTGGATAAGGATTCACCTCGACTGCGACATAATCGTAGGGACAGAACGCTGACATTCCACGGAACTTCCTGATCGTGGCCGCAGTTGTTTCCTGATAAAAGTTGCAGCGCGCGTGCGCTCGTGCGCACAAACTGCCCCGCGAGACCGCCGCGTCCCGTTAACCGATGCTCGCTTATCCTTACGACCTTCGCATGGATTTCGATGCCTGTGGCGCGAGGATACCACTGTTCGATAAACCAGTGGCCACCTTCTGGTATAATATCTGTTGATGTCGTCGCGATACCATCGCTCGTGAATTTACATATGTATGGCAAAGTCTGTTCTGGAAACATCGAGAAGCTCGAACGCAGCAGGCGCAACGGAATAGGGAGGATCGTTGGGTGTCAGAGTTGTATGAGCTTGGAATTTTATCGGCTTAACTTGTCTTCGAATTTCTAAATTTCTTTAAATACGGCTGTCGATTAGTAGACGACGAAACGAAAATTTTATGCAGCACGACTATCTTTACACGAGCAGAGGTACGTATCGATGAGAATATCGTATTTAGCATTGCTGTGTTTTTGCGTTTGGAGAAAATGATTTACGAAGATGTGCTCGTACTCAAAGTTAATGCTAGAAAGATCAATCCTTTTGACCCACGAACCGTCAAAGTAATTATTTTCATTAATAAGCATGAGAATAATTTATTAACGATCATAAATCTAGGAAACATGCCAATATTTAAGGGGAACAGCCAAGCCAGTGTCTTCCGATATTCGATTACCATCGACTGGAGTGCCTTCTCAAAGTAACAAGATCTACGTAATAAAATAATATCCACTTAACCTCGGCCGACCTTCGCGGAAATAATCGCGTACAGCGTCTATTGAAATCGACGAGTTCGACGAATAAAAACTCGCCAACACCTGTATTGAGAACACGTCACGAGAATCAAACGCGATATGCTGGAACTCGAGGTATTTCGTGGATTTTGCGAGCGGTTCTCGAATTAAATGCATTAATGAGCCAGCGAGCTGGTGAAATTGCATTGCGTTTGCGTTGCAGCTCGGTTTGATGCGTCACGGATTTGCCATCTTTAACGAGCATGCTTGATACAAACGCTGCTAGGGAATCGTTCGTAGAAGGAAAAACATCGATAAATCACCGGCAGCCAAGGGAGTAGTGGCCAGAACACTGTAACAGAAAACTGTTGTTGCCCAACCATTGTTCCTCGCCATTTAATTTCACGTCCGGTCTGAGTATTTACGTCTTCGGTGGTAATTGCTTTTTTATCTTCCCCGTGATGCTAGTAAATGGCCAGGTCTAGGAACTTTTTGTGTTAATAACGAACTAATGGAAGAACTTAGCAGTGTAATAGGAATATTTGATGTACGTTATTGGAATGAAGTTTATATTCTGCAATAAACTTCTTGTAAATTTATTACATTAATATTGTTTGATTAATACCGTTTTAGAGTTTCAAACGTAAAAAAGTATCTTCCTGATATAGCATGGTCAGTCTCCCTTGTTTCGTTAGCGTGGAATTAAATATCATAATAAAATAACGTTAAGACGATATACATATACCTGAAAATCCAATTTCAAGCGATTCAAGCTTCTCGAAGTTTAATTTCAATGAAGGAGAAGAAACGATCGCACTTCTAAGAGGCAAGAAGAAATCACAGCGAAATGAGTAATTTCTTATCTGATCGTGCAACTGGGTGAAAAACATGTATTTCCATCTCTGATCTGTTTTCCAGACAACCAACGACCCCGACCGCTTGTAATACGTTCTTTTCTACGCAACGACTCTTTTCTTCCTCGTCTCGGAGATCAAAGAATTCTTCGTCGAGATCCAGACACGATAAGAGACAGTGGAAAGTCCGATAGATCGCGATCGATTCGATCGTACGAACAATTAGACCGAGACTATAAAGAGGAAAAAGAAGGGCGGCCTCCCGCACGGTTCGCTCGTAATACCATGAATTCGAAGGCACGAAGAGGCGTATTATTATTCCGTTATTAATCAAGTTTTCTTACCGCGAGACGCCGGTAGCGAAATGTTCTTCTTGCGTGGCCCCAGTGCAAACACCGCGGCGAGTTATCGACGCAAGAATATGATGCATGGGGCGCCATGCGGCGTCAACCGTTTCTTGCTAACATCGTGGCTAATGTCTGGAAACCTATTACACGCGGTGTGTGCACCGTGAACACGGATTCCGTGTGGTCAGTGGCAACGCCAGTGATTCTGTTTCTCAGAGATTTTTGCGCTGTGTATATTTCGCGTGAGTATATCAGTCGTGGGAATACTGCTCCGATCGACAAAATGACGGAATGGTTGCTACGTCGATTAAGTTTTTCGCGAGCGCAACGTCAATTTCTACGAAAAGAATAACTACATACGTTTCCACGTTACGTGTACGAATGACTTTAATTAGCAGAGATACTAATTTCACTGCTTACCAATGGGTTAATATAGAATGTTTCGGAATGATACTTTGGTATGTTGTAATAAAAATCAAATTAAAAGATTTGTCGGGAACGCGCCTACTTGGCCGATAGAAGAAACGCGGAAACGCACTATGTTAATACGTGTAACTTAAGAGCTTTCTTCTTTCGTTCTGATCTTTATTTTAAGCTGCCTCTCACGACACACTGACTCTTTCTTGCACCATTCAGGATACTTACGCGCAATTATCTATAACATTAAGAGCAAGATTACGGGAATTTACTTAAAACGTTAAATCATGTCGCATCCGCTTTTTCCAAGTCGAACTCGAGGATTTAAAAAACACCACCCAACGCGAATTACTAAAAGAAGCGAAAAGAAATAATCACCAACGATATCTCGAAATCCATTCCTTCAAACGTGAACTTCTGGTCGTTCGTGTTCCTCGATATATGTAGAAGCCGTTTAACAAACGTTTCGCGTTAACATTCACTGGGTGAAGGAGAAGAAAACTGGCTGATAAGATATAAGAAAGTAACGTGGCATCGTGTAATTAATTACCCCCATGGAACAGGCCAGGAAACACGGTTTCAGAGTGACGAGATTTACTACTTAAGGATACCGATACAGACACGAGGAGGGAAAAAACATTTGATATGACGCGGAAGACGCGACAAGGAACACACGAAGGGGGTAGATACAGAATAAAGAGGGACAGTACGCGCCAGCGACACTATATCAATGTAATTGACGTAAAGCCATGGCATTCTAGACGACCTCTCACCGTGGTGTAGCATATCTACCGTTATCGTCTTCCGTGGTTCCTGCATTCGAGTTGCTTTTCCTGAAACCGCGTACCTTCGCACCCGATCGTCTCGATCATCTCAGGCGAAAGACGACGTCGAATACTCGGGCGTTCGGGCGACGATGGATATCGATCTTTCGTCGCTTGTTTCTCGACACCTCGATCGCAGCTCGGATCTCATTACGGAGAGGATTCGATAAAAATCGGCAACTCTGAAATCTTGATCTCTGGTTCATCCTCGCGTCGCGTTATCGAGGAACGAGGGTACAGTGGTCTAATGCGAAAGGCTCTGAAAGGCGAAAGGTTTCGTAATAGCTTGAAAAGTTTATAAGATTTGAGAAATACATTATCGAACCTTAATTCATAGACGAAATTTTTTCATTCTTACGAGTTTCACAAGCAAGATTACTTTCGTATTTTCACTTTAATTTTGCAGAACTTATAGGTTGAGATATCAGGAAAGACATAAAGCAATACTTTCACGCTTATGTAGAACAGGAATTGTTTAAAAAATATAAAACAAAGATTGATTATAAAGAGGCTCGCGCTCTATATACGTTACGCTCGTTAGTAGCGTAAACTGTTGCAGGATCTGAAAACAGTTGCAATCAAAGTTTACGATCCTAATGTCGAACATACGGAGCGTTAGTTGACAGCGGTTGTCGTTAGAGTTTCATTGCCGCCATTGCAAAATGCACCGACTTACATGCATAATTGGCCCCCCGTGGAGCAACGAAACGAAATTTTATACCCGGTGCTCGTTCACCTATTCCCGTCTATGGGCAGCGCGCGTTTTCCACGTCAGGTTCGCGCCAGGCCTCGTTCAAACGCGATCCAGCTCGTCGATAATCTATCGGACGCGTTTCAAGCACGTGTTTCCTCTAACGATCACCGATTCTCGAATGCAAACGAGCGTTCCGCTAACGCACCAAGAAATCAAGCGAATCGTCGATGGCTGCGTGAGTGTAACTTCAAATTGATACAATATTCGCAACTGTAAACTGCACTTTGTGGACTGCGAACGTGGAGGATCTTTTTGCTCAGCCAACGTTCCTTCTATTTTCTACAGAACGTAAATCTAACTCTGGTCGAACCCAGCTTAACTTCCGCTACGAATTTTCCGAGCATACCAATATCTATACGAGCGCGAATCTACAAGGTTGCACGTCGATAGGTCGAATAATTTTTATCCCGCGAAATACCAAAGACACGCGTACTATAATTCGTTAAAATCGAAGGAACCGAAAAAACCGGAAGGTGAGTCCTAGCGTCGATGGTGTTGCGAAAGCGACGCAGCGCAACGCACCGGGAGGCGCACCGAGAACGTTACTTTGTCGGCGCGATAACCATTGGCCATTGAATTTATTCCAGGAAGGATAACTCGAACTTAGAACGGAAGGAGCCGAGCGATAAGATCTAGCCGGCATCGGGCCAAAGTAGCCCTGTCCGCGGCACCACGATAACAGATACGAGTCGCAGATAGGCAACGCCGGGTGACAAATAGCGCGTGCTGCTTCGTGCAACCCGAGTTGCTGCCGCGCTTTTTTCCTCCTATCTAGATAGCGATTCTCCACTGTCCTGTCTCGATGATAAACGTCGCAGAACTCCGACCGCGACCCCCTTCTCGTGGATCCACCACGGGTTCGCGTTGGGTGGTTTCACGCCGGTTACGCGAAACGATAATTAAAAGCGGCAACGCGACTCTCCCTCGTTATCGAATCTGACAATAACCCGAGAATATTGACAAGATAACAACCGCATAACGTAGACGTAGAGAAGCTAGGCGTCGTGAATCTAGCGCGTTAGTCTGTAACAAAAGCACGGTGTAATTGTTTAAATATTGTAGAAATATAATTCGAAGTTGTCTAAAGTTATTGGAAACGATTATCGATTCCGTTTCTACTGCGTCTGACTACTAGATTCTGACACTGGCTGTCCACTACTACTTTCTCTGTGCAGCGAGCAAGGGCCGCGGTAAGTAGTATAGGACCATACGAATCAGACACCCACTCGCAACTCTTATTTTTCTAAAATTTTATCCCCAAGCATTTAACGATATTTTTCCCGTGTCCTCTATCTCGTCTTTGATATTTACAGATATATTTTAAACAGATACAACTGAAAAGCCAAAAATCGAACGATCTAACGATGTTCCAAATCTTCGATCGACGCTCGTATAAAAGAGAACGTGGAAAAGATAAATATTAATATAAAGATCAAGGTAGTAAAACGACGAAGAGGAAGACAATAAAAACACGGCGGTGCAATGATTATCGTCGCCCGCTAAAGAGAAGCGTAAAATTCGTCAGAACGGTGAACGCAGAGAGAAACGTCGGATCAGGACGCGTGTCTAAAAAGCCGGGAGCGACTGCTCGTCAGCGTGGACGCGCGAGCGACAGGTGACACTTGTTACACGACGTTAATACAAAGCGGCCGCTCCCCCCCTTTGAATTTCAGAGCAGCCGCCGCGAGTGTCTCCGTTCCTCCTCGAGCCTTCTCTCGCTCGTGTACGTTCATGTAAATCCCGCACCGGGCGAGCTGCATCGAATGCATGCGTACAACCGCTCCAAGTCGTGTGTCTGCTTACAAATACTCGTCGTAGGCCCAGGCGGGCAAATCGAAGTGTACGCATATCTGGAAACATCGAGCACGACGCAGCGGCATAACGATTCGCCTTCGTCGAACAAACGACACATATAAGATATCCGACGATTTCCATGGTATCGTCGGAGATCGAGCGGAAAACCCGAAGGAGGAGCAAGAGCGGAGAGCAACGCAGGCACGAGGCAAATAAGAGAGTCGCATAGTTAGTAGCACGAGTTAACATTTGACGTAGCAGGAATACTAAGGTTCTACATGCGAGTACTATGGTTTGCGAGTGCTCCTCTCCGTTTCCTTCTCTGTTCGTCTTTCGATTTACGTCGGATCATTCCTCCGGTTCATAGGCCTCCCTTCTTTGCGACCCCTCGCGTTTTCTCCTTTCTCTTTCTCGCTCCGTCTCCGTTGTACGTTTTAGCATTTCGCTTGGAATGGCGAGCCAGCGAATCGGCCAACGCAGAGCTCTCCGTTCGGTCTCGTTCGTCGAGACTGTGCTTGATTTACTTCGTTATGCGAGCGATGTCACAGAACGCGTGTCCCTACGAGGGCCGCGTTCGCCAACTACGGGACCCCGCGAGATTGCGGATAACGAATAGGTAACGATCGGATTGTGTTTCCAGAGATGAGGGCCAATTATGGGTATAACGTCTGCCGCACGAGCTTCGCTGATCTTTGCCCGTTAGCGGTACACCCACGCGTGCAGAGTGAAAACGGCATCGAGAAATGCCGGCACCGATGTGGGGTGCATGTATCTGCGCGAATGATCGATCGATCGCGTGCCCCGACTCTTCTCCGTGGATCACGGAAATTAGCGCTAATCGTTCCATGCGGCGCGTTGCATTGACTAAGACGATCTGTCTCGCCAGTAGGGGATTGTGTTCGCTCCTGTTTTCAGAATCAACGAATCCTAAGTAGACGTACCTGAAGACGTTTTATAGACATTATCTTAAACACAAGGGGTGAAGGAACACGAACGAGACTGACTATGGATAAGAAAGTATCAAAATTTCGATCAAGCCATGTATCATTCGTCTGTCTTTACGTTAAAATCCATGAATTCTTTCTGTCTATCCATAATACCAGGTAAATATATAGCCGGCACAAATGTATCCTGCAACTACCTTCGTCGAAGCAACTAAATCCCATAGAGAACAAACCTCCCTACTTCTCTCACCCTCTATTCAACTCCATTTTTCTGGCAAATTTCCATTCCGTTCAGGACGAAAGCCATCCCACCACTCGAGCTAAAAGCTCGACTGTAACGAACAGTAACAAAACCGAGGGCCGAAAAGGCACTCGTCCTCGAAGAAACGCGTATTGTGCCGGCAAATGGAATGGGCCTGGGTGCAGCTGGTGCGCATGGTTTCCCCTCTGTCTCGCTCTCAAGCTCTCTATCGGTCTATCTATCCGTCTCGATTCGTCGCTCCCCTCTATTCGGTATCGCGGTTGCTCTCTCCTGGCGCGCGGATCGTTGCGCAAGCCGGCGAAGATGCGCGGAGCGAACTGAGGAGCGGCTCTCTCGGCACGGCCTCAACCGTGCATCCGTGCCAACAGCGTGCTCGCGTGCCGTAAATTTCGAGCTCGTGCGCGATGCTACGGCGTACGTGTGCCCCGAGTGTGGCACGAAGTGTGCCAGATCGCATATACGAGAGAAGAATCGGCCCGCTCTATCGAGCCGATCCTCTTCTCTTTGCCCGCGCGTACCAGCAAGCTCGCGCTCTCGCGCGTATACAACGTCAAGAGAGTATACGATGCTACGACGCTCTCTACTCCACTCTTTGGAGAGAGTAACGAAGCTTGGCCACGCTTGTCCCGCGTTCGACATTTAATCCTTCCTAAAGGCGAGACGCGTCTAAGGGCGCGCGAGCGTCTCCTTGCGTCGACATGTGTGGGTGAACGGTTTCTGCTGCTAACGGGAGCTCCGACATCGAGATTGTCACGCCACGGGGAGAGATCTCGTCACGATCGACCCGAAGACAGCCTTCCTAGATTCTTCTTTCCAATTTTCGAGAGCCTGCCGAGTTTGCCTGACTTTCGCTATGTTCTTTACCGCACACATGGTTTTTCGGTATGTTCGTGAGTCGATTTGATTATCCGAACATTACGAGGAACATGTACCTCTTGGATCGTTGTTTCCCATTTTAAACATTTTTGCCTATTTCTTGATAAAAACGTTATAGATGATACTGGATATACAATAGTTGATTTGCCTTTTATAGAGAATAATTAAACGATTTGTTAAAGATGGATTATATAATATAAACACGAGTTGCTTATTTCTGGACTAAATCAATTAAATAGCTACTTGAAAATATAGTATACTTCTGATCGATGTTCTTCAGTTGCGATTATTATTAATCAGGCAATTCTGGAAATTATTCACAAGCTATCGCTCGAACTAGTCGAATTTGTAAAGTTTAAATCCGAGCTCATACCTCGAACCTCAATTATTGATACATCCAAATATTGCAATATCCATCTGCGGCAGCAGTTACTAAAAATTCCGATGAAAAGGCAATATCTCTTGCAGTGTAATTGCTAATATAATCAGCGAATTGTCAAGTACGTTATACAACGTTTTACGTCAACAGTTTTTCAAATATTAACAACTTTGCACCGAAGAGCACAACCAAGTTGCTTCTAATTTATTCAATTCACTCATAGAAATTGCCACTGTTAGACAAGAGAATGTCTGAAAGTATATAATTTATAATTTATGTGAGAAGTATATGGCAAAGGCT
Organism: Bombus fervidus; assembly: GCF_041682495.2. Lineage (NCBI taxonomy): Eukaryota > Metazoa > Arthropoda > Insecta > Hymenoptera > Apidae > Bombus > Bombus fervidus. The sequence continues at coordinate 6,797,094 of NC_091532.1, forward strand.
CGATATTATTTCAGCGGCGAGAGTTATATCTTCTCGGACGAGACTTGGACAATTTTTTTCGGTCAGACCCATCCTCGGGCGACGCCAACAATAAAGTTCCAAAAATATCCGCCCAGAAAGGAAATGATCGCGCCCTAACAGGTATTTCTGCGCAACCTGTACATTCCAGTTCGTCTGGTGTACCGGATGTTCGCAGAAATCGATTCGTCGAACGACCGTGTCGGCGAAGGGTCGTCGAGGTGGATTGGAAGCGGGGCTTGTCGGCCGTTTCACAATGGAGCGAATCGAACGCGTGCCGTCCGAAGACAGAACCCGCGGAACATCTGCATACTGAGATTTCAATGCGCGCTACACACGAGAAAATAATCGACTGCCTACGAACACCGCCGCTATTTGCCTCCATAAACGCTTCGATCGGACCACAGAAACGGTACACGCGGTAACCAATCACATTTGTCACGGCAAACTACGTCTGGGATATACCTTAAGTACCTTTTTTTTTTCTTTTGGTAATTACCACTTGTTTTTCATTTTTATCTAGCTGAAGTTCTAAAATATTTTATTGCTTTTTTCAATTAGCGAATACTTTCGTCGACTGTCTACTGTTCTAATACCGTAAATGCTTTACGTGATAAATCATGAAAAGCACGCCTCTGCAATTTGTACTAACAGCTCGTTATTAATTTTCCATTCCCACTTCCTTCCTGATTCTAAACGTGATGAATGGATACGTGTCTTTCTTCGCCGATTCTTTGTACCGCTGTAAATAAGAATTATTTTCCTAGTCAAACTTCTATCAACCTTTGACACGAATAAATCACGGAATGTGGAAATCTCATTTATATAACCAACCACTAATGATCCCCTCTATTTAAATCTACTTACAACAATTTGAAGAATCACAAGGCAAATTACTTAGCATGACTCAAATAATAAGTCATCGGTAGCTCCAGCGTTGAAAACCTTCGTCATACTTCCTTCGTCGTCGTCGTCGTCGTCTCTCGATATTTCCCACCCCCACCTTATCAAAATTCCTCCTTTGCTTCTCCCAGACTTTTTTCACTCGTCGAAACTTTTCTTAACAGACAACAACGTATCATCTTGCGGATTTTCTTCGTGACAGAGTGGGAACCTCCTACGAAAGGCAGCCGGAGGGCACGTCGACACGGGCATCCGAGGTATCGACGCGCGTCCTATCTTCTCGTCGGAGGCGGCAAGCAACGCGGAGGAGGTGCTCGGAGTTCCTGGTTCACCTGTATGCCTCATCCAAAGCTCACCTGAGACTCACCTGGCCGTGTTGCCACTCCCGCGACTGCGGCACCACCTCCGCGACATGCCGCCTTTTCACTCGCGGCGGCGTTATTATCAAAGGTCAGCCGGGAGGTCGTTCGGGCCGAATTACCATAGTATAGGTCATGGAAGATGCACGTCCGCCAGGACCTACGGACGACGAACGGGAACACGCGAGCCAGACACGTTGACGTGGGTGTGCGCGTGATGGAGAGGTGCGTGATTTGTCGCTATTGCTTCATTGATAGCCTTTGCAACTGGCTGCAGATTTTTCGGTATTCTCCTCCCTTTACTCTGTCGAGTAGGTGGGAGTACACGCCAAATGAGAAGAAATATGAAAAATGGTTAACGATTTTTCAATAGAAATGGTAAATTTTGGTGAATTTTCGAGATTACCGAAGTCGTCGAACGTTTACTACGATTGTTATTAATGATTAAAAGAAATTCACGTTTAACGAAAGGAATTATAAGAGAAAGCAGATGTATGATACAAATTGTGAAGGATTAAGAAATCTAATTGTTTTTAGAAAAAACGTAATACGGATGTAGGGAAGAAAGCAAGTTGATAAATCAAACAATATGTTAACATTTTTCAAGGATGAATATGTTTGTTCTACATATGATTACGTCATTGTATTTAATTTATACTAAGTGGTGTGAATACCACTATTACTTTCAACAATCCGTTTCAAGCCTTAAGCATCACTCACGCGAAGACAATACCCAGCTGTCGTCATTAATACGACGCAATGCTTCCCCTCTTTGGTTTAATAGCTTCACGGTTCGAGCTACCGCAATGCGGGCAGAAGGCACAAGTTTCCCTGCTCACCAAAGGCACAGCCACCCTTAAGTCGCTTTGCCTCGTCAAATATAACCGCACCGCATTGCAGTTACGTACAGAAATCCAGCTTTAAATTCAACCAATCATTTCGCAAATAATTCACCGAATTAATTAAACATCCAATTAAAACCTTACATAGAATCCAAATAAGGTTTGAATCTTTGAAATATCAATTACATATCATCCATCACCTTTGATCCTCGATTCTTCGCGATTCATCCAACGCGTTCTACGTTTAAACAATGACACGATACAAAAAATCTCGATGAATTACGACAGAATTGCTGGTTGAACATGCATCGTTTGCTCAACGTACGCGGCGCGATAGTCCGAGCGATCGTGCGTGCCGGACCTAGACAGCAATTACAGTTCAGAATCCAGCAACTGCGGGGCTAGAAGTTCAGAGTTCACCCGCGGCACAATGAACCGTTCATCGATGCCCCGAGGCGGCTCGCGTTCCCTCCTCGAACGCTTTGAAATAACGGCGCGTCAATGGAACTGTTGTAACCTCGTGGGACTGAGATTCTCCGCGCGAAAGAAACCGAGAAAAGAGAAACGAAAAGAAGAGAAAAGAAAAATAGAGGAGATTTTCTCTCTCGGTGCAAGAGCGGCGAGTGGCGCATGGCAGGCTGAGCATGTTTGAGACGTTAATGGAACGCGATTCCCACCCGCTGCGCGTCACATCCGATCGAAACCGTGTTACGCGCCGCTATTCATAACATTTACAATCAGACCGCCGCTGCATTGTGGACCGATGACGAAGCATCACCGTAGAATGCCCCCCGTGGCATTGCGCTGAATTATTTCTAACCCGAACGGTATTAGCGTGTTTTCGTTCCGTTTCGGTGATCGTGGTTTCCTCGTGGAATCGTGATTCGGCATAATTATCGTTGCTTTATTTCTGACGGGAAGTGTCGCAAGAGTTTGGTAATAGAACAAAGGAGCCGAAAAGCAGAACGTCTTTGACAGACGTCTGAATTCCAGCGAGAAAGTTATACATATTAGATCATTTAATTGGAGAAGAACAATATTTGTTCGGAATTCGACCGACATTTTGCCGTTGCCATTTATCCCATCAAAGTCTACTTGGACGTTACATATCACGCGATAAATTAACCACGCAGTATATATTCGCGATGGAATAGCAGCGAGGAACGCTGACTCGTAAACAATTATCTTTGCCTCTCTCGAATAAAATGAGAAAAAAATCGTTGTGCGTGCTCGCGAGGACGACAAGGCGGAGATTGCGGAATCGGCTAGAATGCAGATCCACGTCGTCACCGCGGCGTTTTCTACATGCCGACAACCTGCAACGTTCAAGCGGAGCCTCGCATTTCTGGTTTTACTTGCCTTTACACCCATGCATCGTCCTGCATTATGCGCTACAGTCATCGTTCCAACTCCTCTTCCCCCCTTCACTCCCCCGCCCTGTGAGCCTCTCTTTCTCTGCCATATGTTGCCTTTCCTCCTCCTCCACCGCATACTTTTACCCCCTTTAGCTTTTCCATCTCTGTCTTCTGCCGATTCTGTCCCTGTCCCACACGTTTCTCTCTCTCTGTCCTCTCCTCTCCTCTCCTTCTCTCCCTAGCCTCTCCCTCTTCCACGAGACGGCCTGTCGTTTCGCAAGGATGCACGTATCGCTTTATCTCGAGCTGCATTTAATTCACGTAGGTAGGGACTAGGAAGAAGAGCACGTGCATAACCCAGTCACTTTCAAAGGTTGGGCGTTCGAACGGTTTGCGAAACGCAGGAGCATACCGGCTTCTCCCCTTGCCGTATCTTCTTTCTTCTCCTTTTTCCCTTCTTTTTTTTCCTCTTTCGTGCCTTCGCTCGTTTTCTACACGCGCCGAGGACGGCTCGTAAATCGCGATCAAGTTAAGTAATTCCACGATCGAAAGTACGCGCGCAACGTGGCGCAACGCCGTGTTTTGACGACGCGTATATACGTACGTCTCGATGACGGTGCTTCTGCTTAGCTCGGTCGAAGCTTCGAGCGACCGAGCGAAATAGGATTAAGTAATTTTCACCTGTTCAAAATCGATTTACGACGATTACATTGTTCGGTCGAACGCTCTTTCGATATCAGGACACTTGCGAATTTCATCAAAGAACAACACGCGACTTACGAAGGAGGAGAAGATCGTAAGAAGCGAATTAAAAATCTATGAACCCCTCGAAAAAATCAATCTGTATTCCATTTATAAATCTTATTATTCCTCGTGGCCTATGTACGATTTCAATAACCAGAATCACCAGATCATCCGATCGATCATCCGATGGTGAGTCACGGGAATATCTTCTGTCCGACCTTCGCGCGAAGCCGCAGAAATTCCGTGTCAACGCGTGCAAACACGTTGACCTCTTATATTATCCAACTCTCGCAGCCACGCTCGATGACGCGCAACGAGCGAAGAGTAGGGAAGAGCTACGAAGTGGAATGGAAACGCATCTCGCAGGATGGGACGAGATAGTATTGTGCCACGGCCTCGATGGTAGATGCCATAGGTGTAGGTGGATGAGTTGTGCCTCATTGTCGGGGCGGCATACCATTAGAATACATTAGAGAGTCCTTCCTTAGACCCCTATCCCGCTATCGTTTGCTCGAGGAACACGTCAGAAAGAGGAACAACGATAGAAGAGCAAAGAAACGGTATAGAAAGGGACGAATGGAGGGGGGAGGGGAGCATAGAGGGTGGACTGGGTCGTTCATGATTCCCGATGATTAAACGTTCGCGGTACCGTTGAATTATGTTGTGAACGGTGCTGGACTTACGAGGGGCGTGATCGATCGCGGACCGAGATGCTAACTAGACCCGGCCACAGACGACTCTTTATTAAATAACAGCGCGCTGTCGTTTCCGCGTACCGATTCAACCTTTGCGTGGTCGCGTGGGATCATTGTGTTCCGAGTGTTTTCGGTTTAAACAGTGATTGCGTTCGATAGAACGAACGAGGAAATGGTCGGGATGGTGATTAAAAAGAATCGAGTGGAACAATAGAGAGAGGTTGGATTTCAACGAGGAATTCAAGTTTCTTCAGGGAAATGATGTGCATTCAGACTTGTGGAGGTTCAACGAGGAGTGTGAAGGTTGCCAGTTTGTGGGAAAGTGTTGTTAATGCGATGCACTTCTCTCCTTTCTTCCATTCTCACCCTGTCTTCCTTACCTTTTTCAGATACAGAATTTTTTCACATGCAGGTAGAAATTTCGCGTATCATATGTAAGCATTTGATATAATGAAAAATCAACAATGAAAAGACTTCGAACGTGTTAATTTTTCGTTCTTAGAATAAGAATATATTTTATCCTCTCCTCTTTGCAACAAAATTTCTCCCTTCCATTACTCGTGATGTAGGTATTATTTCAGCACCACTGAGATCGAACTGGTCGTTTCAGGAAGGAGAAGAAAAAGAAAGAAACAGTAATTTCGCTTTTGCAGACAACGAACGATTTCAATTGCTGCCGAAACAGGGCGATATTTCACACGAGCCGAAAGCGTGCAAGACGTAGAGGAGAGTACACTCGCGTGTGCTCGTGGCGCTCGCGCCGTTTCTTACACGGGTACAAATTGCAGCCGCGTCAAGGTAGCACCGATTTCTCTCACGAACGATACCCAGATCTGTTCCCCGATCTTTCACGGTTGACCAAGTGGAGGCGTTAATTAAGATATTCCCCAGGGTTGAGATAGCCGGTAAATAAAAGGATCGATGCGATCGAGCAAACCGCTGTCGTTTCTTTAATTAAATCGAACTAAATAGGCGACGTAATGTCAGAAATCAAAGGAGATCGTGTCAGTAGTTTCATACGCCGAATGGTAAGCAGAATTTCCTTAAGGTAAGGTCGTCGAAACTCTGTGTTATTTACTCTCCGTGGAACGGTGATCGGTTAGTCCGATCGCTAATTCGATCGAACGTGGCTTAATTTGGTCTTGGTCTTGTAAGTAATTTTTATATCGTATCTTATGAGATTGACGATGATTAGGAAGGTAAATTAAACAGAGTTATGAAAAGTTGATGGCTACTTGTATTCATAGGGTACAATTTGCCGAAAAAATAGAAATTCATTTGAAAAATTCCCCAAATCCAACAAACTCATCTCCTCCACGCTGTATCAAATATTTTCAACGGAACAAAGAGGCGGAAAAAATTAGTCTCTTTGATCTACCAATTAGAGAAACGACAAAGACGATAGCTTCTCGCCTAGATACTCAATTGTCCGACTCTGACAGAATTTTCCACTTGTGGTGAGATTATACGATCGACGGGTGTTGCGGGACGCGTAAATCTACGCAGTTAAACCGACTGGCCGAAAGGGAAATAAAATTTGCCATAGGCACCCTTCGTCGTAGTCGATTCGTCGTTTGCCGGCAAACGATCGACGCGTAGGACGTTGAATTTACACCGACTGCCTCTACATTCCCTGCTTGGGCTCGATTTACGGTTATAGTGCAACGAATTAATGGGAATTAAGAATCGCTGGACGTGTACCTCTGGTGGCCGGTCGGATTCTAGGGAGCAGCTTTTCGCGAGAAACCGGAGACGTTTTATAGAGGAAATGGTTCGAATTCTTCGCGCACTTCGATGAACTTCGATCCGCGTACATCACCGTGCGTCGAAGACTTATACCACGATCGATTCCTTTCATAGTTGAGGTTTTTATGTCATTAGAGAGTAGAAATGCTTAAAGACATACTTTCCGAGAAACCTACGACTTGGAATAGCGCTACAATATTTTGTCGAATTGAAATAATTGCAACTTGCGCAGTATCAATTGTTTAAAATACGTTAGAAATATTATATATCCTAAAAATTCAATCATTCGAATCTGACGACTACTCAAACTTTTTAAAATCACGTCATTGCCGATTCTAGCAATATGAACGTCTCATTCAATGAAAGCAGTGCAAAACCGATAAAGATTATCCAATTTCAATCCCCGGAGCGGCTGAATTGAATCAGTGGCCGCTGCAGGACGCCGTCGAACGAGCGGCGATTAAATAATTCATACCGTCTCCAGGCAAACAATAAGCGACGAGAAACTCCTCGCTCCCTCTCCCTCTTCCTCTCTTTGTTCCACCATGCGAGTTCCCGTGGAAGTTCGAGAGGCCAGAGTCTCGGGATTCGAATTAACTCGACAAAGTATCGGCAGGTAGTCCTTAATTAGCAGAACTAATTGCGCGCTGACTCCGCATGCAGAAAAGGTTACGCGTCGTGATTTATTGACCCCTCCCCGCCACTGTCCTAATTAAGTGCAAGCGAACGCTATTGTAGCCCGGCAGCGAGACCAGAAACAATTACCGATCCGCGCGCGGACCACGAAAAAACAGCTCGGTTCACGGGCACGGAGACTCGACAACAGGAATCCAACCGGTGTCCGCGAGCTCTAAGTTCGTTAACCCTTTCTGTCCTCCGCTTGCGATACGTTCGCCGTTTTAGGAACGATTTTAAGACGAATTTTAACACGTCCTCACTTCGCGCCGGTTATGCGACATTGCATCGTTGAGTTTTTGCAACAGTAACGTTACGTGATGATTCCACGAGTGTATTTGAAGATCACTGTACTTGCTCTGGCCATTCTCAGATCCAGGCAGAACTTTCCGAAGGTTTATATTGCAACACTTTGTATGTCACAACGTATAATTACAGTTTCATTTCTGTGGAATATAGCGTAATGCAAGTAGTCCGTGTTACGAAGAGAGAGAGAGAGAGAAATCAAAATTACGGAATAAATTATCGAACGATCGAGGGAAAAGCATAAGTACTTGATTTATTCTACGTATGATGAAAAGGAGAAAGAAACGAGAGACTATGGTTATTCGCTCGCATTATCGGGTACAACATCATGAATGTTATTTTTCGAGGTCACGTAGCACGAGAGAAGGCTCGTTGCTCTCCGCTTAGCTAATGACCCGGCTGGGTATCTCTTCCGCTTGGCTTTTAGCCGTGATTGAAGTTGCGAAAGGGTAGCGGAGCTGGCCCGACGGAACGCTTTTCTTTTGATTCAATTACGCCGAGAGAATGGACGCGCTTTACGCGTGGACATTTGTACACTTCGTAGCTTACGTAAACGAGTCGCTGGATGTAACGCGAAAACCGAACGCATAGGCACGTAAAGGGCGTGTCGTTGTTTTCAAAGCAGTTGGAAAGGAACAATTTATCCTTTCTGATATAACAGAGTATACGAAATATTTTGAACTATTCTGAAATTATATGTTATATGTTAAGAATTATGTACAAGTCTCGTTGATCGAACTACTCGCAAATCTACCACGGATATCAAATTTTCATTGAGTATACAAAGTTATTTTTCGATACATCAACGATAGTCTCTTGTAGAACTTTCACTCCGCCAACTCTTAGTAACTCAAACAGACATCCCATTCGAATCGTATCACGCGATTACAATATCACCCTGTATATCGTTGGAAGCTCTGGCTATACAAGCAAAACAATCGGTCCAAGCCCTAGCTACCGTCGTATCGATCGATTGAATTTCTCCGCCGGTGCAGATACAGAGCTGTGTTCTCCGAGATCGAACTTGCCGCGAAATATGTTCGATATGATTGCAGCCAAGGGACCGGAAGGCGAGTTTCGCCTGGCTGCAACGCGGCACACAATTAAACGTAGTCCACCGCAGCAGTCGGCCGGGTTTCATGCGGTCGAAAGTACTCGCTGGCGAGTTATTACGATTCTCCATCAACGGTGCCGACAACCCATTATGTAACGGCACGGTGATCGATCTTAACAGCGAGATAATGGATCGCGGTTCAGTTCCGTATTTTAGAGAACCGCGGGGCCGGAGCTGACGCTTCGGAATCTGGATCTGAATCCGCGCGAGAGGGATCCACGTTTCGAAAGGGAATCGAGAGACTTGGAGTGGTGCTAGCTATGGGTGAAACCCCTCGCATGTTTTATTCCCCTTCCACGCGTTATTGTTACAAGAAAAAGAACGTTCGTAGAAGAATCTAATGTAATTTTTAAACTACCGATACTTGGGTATACAATTTAATATCTTTAAGCAAGCAGGATTTCCTATAGTACTTTAATATACATAATTTAAGTGTGGATAATATATATATATTACTTAAATTACACCAAGTGCTGTGAAAATGAAATTTAAGTGACGTAATCGTAACCTTTTCATCGTTTCTATTTATAAGCCACATAAACGATATTACTTGTGGTTCGAATATGGTTATAAATGACGTAGCAAATTGAAACAAATTTCGAGCAGAAAATATATTTTGTACGAACTGTAACTCACTTACGTACAGAAGGAATAAGAAAAATAAACGATCGATCGTCGTAAATTTCTCGAACAGCAGATCATCGATTTACGAACGATAGCGGATAATTTAGAATTTTTTCACGAAAGTAGGGGAATCGCAGAGGCTGGCACGGCCCCGCATTAATCACCGTCCGGATTAATAATTACCAGTGTAACATATACCCAGTTCCAGCGTTGATTTATTTAGTAATTGCTTGCACTTATCGCGGTTCCACTACGCGCGAAATGTTAACGTTACTGTTCCTTCGCCTTGAAATGCTAATGCGGCTGTTCTCATGTCGCGGTATCGATCCCAGTAATCTTTATTGCCGTCACGGCTGAATATTGAAATATCCACCGTGCCAATGTATCTCGCACATCACGTGTCTACGCGAGAATGGCATTCATACGTACAATTAAATACCGATTAAGTAATTAAGATAGAATCGCTTAATTGGATATCGTGCCACGCTTAATCAAACCGTGTCTGGCGCTCTTTGTAAACGGACAAAGCAACCGCGATAGCGAAACGTTTCCTACTGTTCCTTTATCGAATCCACCGATCGATCTGTAAAACGCAACAAATCAACTATGACCGTGCCTTGGAACTCGCCATGTGTGTACTCCTGTCGCAGGGTTTCTCATTGATCTGTGTACTCGTAGGATATAGGTCGTAGGATTTTTCAACTAATCGACACTCTGCAGTAGAGCCAGTTCGACTTATAAACAAGTTGTCGAATTGGTTGATAAATTACTTAGAGTATCGATGACGAGTTGTACTAGATTAAACGCTGCTTTAAGTAGTGTGTGCGTGTCTGTGTGTGTAATAAGATTTTTCACCTAACATTTTCGAAAACTATGTTATTTATAGAATAAGTTGATAGCGGACGTTCCATCGGGCAACTTCTATGTCTTAGGAAAATTTATCAGATGAAACCACATTCCTTCGATTCGCTAGAAATTGCTCCAAAATCAAATCTTATGCAGAGGAATTCCAATTTGCTCGTCATATTTCCGCATATACGCGACTATAAACCGCAACACAGAAACTCGATAGCCGCTGACAAGCTCCCCAAAGCGAAGTAACAGGTTCGACGGTTCAGCCTCTCGAGTTCTCAGCTTTTCGCCGAGAACGACTAAAGGGGGCTGGAAAATTTACCGAGGCACAAGCTCGTAATGGTTCCCTGTCGGTCGTGACTGTGTAAACAATACGGAGCGAGCGTTAGCAAACGGTGTTGCCCAACGGCACGAGTCCCCCATGAGACTCGTCCTCTCGTTCCATCCGTCCCATAAAGCCGCGATTTCGCAAGCTTTCCAGACCCTCTTCGAGTCTCGCAAAAGCGACCACGAGATAGAATCGCGAACGCGTCAGGTGCAGCACGAGCATAGCTACACCTAGACGCGATGCGCACGATCATAGATCCGATTTATATTTGCATGAAATTTATCGAAACCGAGGCAGACATGTGTTCACCGTGGATTGTCGCGTCTCGTTGGAATACCGACGATATACATAGAACAAACACGAACCGGAGATATATCGTTCCGCTATGTTCGCGTTTTTCATCGATTCCCGTTAGAGGAATAAATAATCAGAGACATTGTATGTTCCGTTCCGGACGCGTGAAGTCTTCCTTTGGAAGATTTACAACGCGATTGCGAAAGCAGGCCAGTTTCGCGTGGAAATTTTAGAGCGTTAACGACGACAAGCATCAGTTTTTCTTTTTTTTTTTTTTTCTTTTTTCAAAAAGACAGCTTTTAACGTTCTTTCGTTTGTTCCTGCGAAGCAACGACGACAGAGCGAGGTTAGAAAATGGAGTGGCTAGAGAGAAGATTGGGCGTGGTCTGCTATATTGTACGTTAAATTGATTTAATCTGACACGATATGAAACTTGATGGATGTTATTAATAGATAATAAAAGTGTCTCGGTGTTACCTTCGGACGAGGTCTGTTCTTTCATCGAGTAATTGGGCGTGACGATTTGAGCGAATATAACAGTAGCTTTGAGAATACGGCTATTCACTTCGTCCAACTAACAATAAGTGGATTTTAACAGTTCCACAGCCTACCGACATACAGTGGACTTTACAATCGTTTAGCATTTTCGCGATATTTCCAACGTACCGGCTACGATTATCAGAAACACATGTTACGAAAGCCCCTTTAGTGCCCTACAACAGCAACGTTACATAAAGACACGTCTATTAACCTCGAGCTACGCGAACTTAAATTGGAACGAACTTAAATTCGATATGCCGAGCACAGATCATACTTGCAACGAAAACGTTGGCGAGTGAGGCCAGTTTGGTTGGCCGTTCGCCCGATTATCCATCAATTTCGACCGTTCAGTCCCGATGAAACGATCGCTCCATATCAGCGCGCAAACGGCCAACCGATCATTCGCGGAATTACGAACTCTCCGTCGGCTCGCTACTATCTCCGCGGAAACGCCAGCTCAGCCAGCTCCGGTAATTGACTTTTACTTCTGGCTACGGGCACGCTTTTATTCCGGAAACACCTGTGTCTATTGCAGCCTCGAGTTCGATTGTGCAATCTCGTTGATCGCGACCGCCGCCGTCCCGTTTCTGTCTCTCTTTCTCCTTTTTCTTTTTTCCTTCACGGTAATATGCAGATCGACCGGTTAACGAGAAGTCGAATTTGGCAATAGGCGAACGGCGCCGGTGAAACTAGAAAAACCGTGGCCGTGGTTTTGCGTAACCGCGCCACAGTCTGCGTCTGTACCGCGTTTTAGGGAGCGTCCAAACGCTCAAGATACACTAGCTCTCGTAAGTTCTTAGATATCTGGCGCAGTTCGATCAAGAGGTCGATACTTTTAACATATTTCCAATGTTATGGCGTTCGTTTATTTGAAACATCGGCCGAAAATAATCACGCGATCCCAGTCCTATTAGAATTTCCGATTTATCATAATTTCTCCATCGTTTCTTCGATCTTCCACGCCATGAATCCGCTGCAAAGGCGAAACCCGCATTCCATCGCAGCGAGTAAAGAAATACGACGGCGCGGCACAGGGAACGAGTGGAGAAGACGCCGCGGAAGAATTGGAAGCCACGCAGAGCGACGATTCCCCGACAACTCGGCGGGAGTTGATTTATAAAGAGCACACCCAGAGCGTTGGTAGCTGCTCGCGGTGGCTTGCCTGATGCAGCGTTAATTTCAAAGACATTGCGGCAGCGAGCATTAGGAGCGTCATCCAGTAGCACGGCCGATGCCGTGGATGCGAGTGGATGTACACCTCGCGCCTTCTTCCTCGGCGTCGCTAATAATATTTACTGGCCGAGCCAGGCGACCGGCGAAATGGTAGGCAGACACACATCTTGGCTGGTAATGACGCGGCTACCGACGCCGCCGGTAACCTTATAATTACGTTTCTATTCTATTATGCGTCCGCGATTGCGCACGAAATTCCTTCTTTTTTCGTTTCGTTTCGTTCTGCTCCTTTTTTCTTCCCATCCCCGGCACTATTCCCTTGCCTCGGCCGGTGATCGTGTTTGTCTTTGTGAAGGCGTTTTTCTTCTCACACGAGCGCGTAGCAAGACGCTTAGAGTACGATCGAAAGTTGATTACGGCTAACATCGATTACTGTCGGAGAGCGTCGGCTGAGAACAGCCTTGCGCGCAATTTCTCGGTAGCCGCGATTGACGAAATACGTTTACGATTAGAATGTGTAACTCGCTACTGCAATAATATATTATAACGGGAAAGGAACGCCTCTGTTTTATATCTTTTTAATGACGTGTTAGACGAAATTATACTTAATTGCCACGTTTAGAAATCCTACGAAAATTCTTTTGTAATTTGGATAGAACGAATCGAACGATGTGAACTGTATATGCATCGCGATATCAAATTATACGTATGCTATGAACAGTAAAATGCTGCACATGTAGTGTACATGTATATCGAATTGCGCATTCTGCACCCTGCGCATGCAGCACATATTGCGTTATGCATTGTAGATTATAGATTATGCATCCTGTATCCTACACTATACACCGTGCAATATGCATCACGCACTGTACACTATGCCCTATGCACCCTGTACAGCCTGAGTATTCTTCACATTGCGCTATACGTCCAATATACACCCTAGATAGAACATTCTCTAACTTACATTGCACGTTACACCAAACACAACGTACGCAACAAATTTCGCGTAGCTTGTATCATGCTCTGTTGCGCTATGCGCGATCTGCTAAAACGATTACCATCTACACACGTTGCATCTGTCGCGTTGGTGGTGAAACGCGCATCTAAATCACGGTTACAACGCGTCAACGCGTTTCCCGAAAGGGAGGGCGACCACCTAGCCTTCGCCGGGCAGTGCGCTGGTAAACGCAGTTTGTTAAACCGAGTACCTCGAGTCTCGCGTCTAATCAGAGACGCGCGGGCGAGTCGCGTATTCGCAGCTCAAATACGCGGAGATACTCGTTCATACACGAGCCGGTACCCAGCGAACCGCTCATTAACATGCATTCACGCCGCAATATTTATCGTTGCTGGTCGCTGCTCGCAGCCGTGCCTCTGTTGCGCGTCTCCGCGTCCCGCTCGACGTGGCCACAGCATTCAGATGTTAGATAAAACCGCCGCGAAACGCGCACGTTACGCGCCGACCGCCTGCGTGACACGCACCGAGGCCACGCGAGGTAACCCGCGTGCAATCGCGTTGCATTGCTTTGCCAACAATACCCACCTCCTATTCTCCGCTAATTCCTAATTTTTATTCTCGGAAATCATTAGCGTAATTGTTCCCTTGTCGAAATTTTGTGTAATTCAATGACTTGTATCGTACGAGCTATTGTTAAATAAGTTGCGCAGGCTTGATATCGTCGACCTCAACCTAGTAGATCACTGAATTCAATTAAGCGCTATAATTAAAAACTCCCCATTGTAAACACTTTAGCTTCGAAATATTCGATATCGAAATGTGAGAAGAAATCAACTGTAAGAAATACCGTAAACGTCGTCTAATTAATATGATAGGCTTTGTAACCAAACCTTTAGTTTAAATATACGTTACCAGCAGCCTTTCAAATTGCCGTTCATCATTACGCGTTCCGAACGAACGCGCGAATCAAACTCGATTCACAAAGAATCGCTGATTGACAGCGACTCAGACAGTCGTACGGCCAAGTCTGAGAAAGTAATAGTATCGAGTGGTCGGTTGGGCAATCGTCAACGATGAATTCAGTGTGCACGAGCAACGCTACGTCTAAAAGTCTCGATTCAGACGATTCTCCGTGAATAGACTAGAAGCTGGATTCGAGTCCGTGGACCTCTTTCACACGCGTCGATCGCTCGAAAACGAGGTTTCAGGGAAACTCGCACATCGTCGATTAATCAAAGATATATTAAGGTCGAGGCATCGTGTAAGCTCGAGCTGGATAACCGGTCCACTCGGGGCTTGGCGCCAACCACGTTTACACACCGGAATATGATGCTCGTCGGACTCGAGAAGCGGTGGGATCACGACCTATGTATTGAGACGAAAGATCGATTCAAAGGTTGTGAAACCTCGCCGCATATGTGGAACGCACAATCTGCTTCTGACACGTTTCAGCTAACGAGTTGGATATAGGGTGTGTCCAAACAGAAGCGTCAGGGCTGTCTTAGATCTGAGAGAAACGACGCGGTTGATACTTCGATCACGTGGAAAACGTTGCTTCTCGTCTGATTACGAGAGACAGAGCTGTGTTTAGCTACCATTACACGGAGATATAGCTTTCTAGAAAGTTCACGCGTAGTTAACACCGGCGGATTACAGTTTACATAGAATTGAATTTAGTCGACCGAGAAATATCGCTCTCGCCATCTCAAAATTTATATCAAACGTAAATCACTCGCATTACGACTTATTACAGCAATTCTTCTCAATTTCACGTTAAAAGAAAGTTACAGAATGTCCACATCGATACTATGATCTTTCTGATTACTTCGAGAAATATGAAATATAGCTGCTATTTTACTAAAGTATAAGAATTTACTGAACGATGACAATCTCTTTCTCTCTCTCATCAGCGCTCCACCGAGGAGAAATTGAATTGTAGCGCCTTATAGGGATACCCTGATTCCCGAGGGAAGGCAAGCGCAAGAAGATACGAGCTGCGAGGGGGAACCTCGACGTATATGCTAATCGGCCGAGCGTGTCAAGATTCTTTCCGGTATGGTGAACCAGTCTACCCTGCTTTGGGGTGAACGAGCGCAACAGGGAAACGCGAGTGCACATGACGTCCCTTTATAAGGCACCACGCTTCCTGTTTTCTATTACTTTTTCAAGAGTTACGTACCTTAGGAGTGAACTTTGACGCCGAAGATCCGAAACTAGTATTTTTAGTATCATCTTAAAATCGAATGCTCGTGAAACAGATCTCAAAATGGATTCTTAAAGATTTTATTCTCTGATATCTTTCTCCGATTATAGATTATAGCCTTCGAAGTTTACAATTAAGGAAATAAATCTTTTACCATTTTTTTCTCGAACATTTTTCGAAGCTTTCTTCCGCAGTCATCCTATCTCGACTAGCGAAAAGTCGATTACCGGTAGGCAACGATCCGTTACACGAGCATTTGTAATTTAAATGAGAGATAAGTACCGAGCACGTCAAAATCAGTATACCATTAAACGTTGATGAAACGTCGGAATACTGTATTTCGTAAAGATACCGCGCACACCCAACAAACCTCAGACGAAATTAATCATAACCCAGATCAAATCCTCTAATTCAGTATGTAATCTCAGAATAAGATTCCGATCAATGAAACGCCCGCTGCGCAACTACATCGATAGCAAGAGTATAGCCTGTCTCAAGGTGCGTCAAAACACCTGGCACAAACGTCTGCGAATTTATGGAAGCAAGTGGAAACGAGTCGAGTCCGATCTTACAATTGTATCGAAGCACGCTAAAGGTACAAAGTTTCCGATTTACGATCTCATCGAGGATCAGTGATAAAAGTTGAAGTGTTTATGAGATGCCTCGTAAAAACTGATAATTAAATTCCTACGAAATTGGTGCGCTTTAGGTATGTCAAGAATTTGTAATAAAACGTCCTAGGAGCATGCTCTTTAAAATAATTCCTTCTAGCCAGCCGAGCAACGAAGAAAATCAGAAAATCGATGAGACTGGTCTTAGGAGGATTAGTTTAGGTGGTCTTCGTGTATTAAACGCGAATGACACACTGTTCGATGGTAATTGGATAAATTAACGTAATTAACGCGGTAATGAATCGGAGTTTTGACGCTTCGCGCGAACCATTAAACATCAGCTGGAAATAAACATACGTTATCAAATACGAACGGACCCTTTCCATAGTGATTACGAACAAATTACGGGTAATCATCGGTGGAATGAGGGTTCGCCTATCTCCCATGAATACATTAATAACGTCATTTCATGTTCCTCCCCCTTGCTTCGATTCCACGTGAGTTTGTAGCGATTACCGTACGTGTCAAGATGCGGTTTTACGCTTCTGACGAAATAAGAATAATACCACTTCGATTTCCTCTAGAAGCGGCTGCCTGATTCTACGGTTTCAGTTTTAAAATTACCTGCGCTTCGTTCGCACGTTAGACGTTAATTGTAAGAAGGAATATAGTGATCGAAGAACATTGGAAATTTCCAATTTCTACGTTCGATAAATTATATCCTTTTCCGAGATAGATAATTCAACAAGTTACGAAACAACCTTTCCTCTATCTTTTTTACAACGCGCCATTCTCAAAAATATACACCTTCGATTGGCATCGCAAGAATAAAACGTAGATATTAAAGTGCAGCTCGAACAACGAGTGCTGGTATCATTGTCTGAATTACGCAAGAGAAACGTCACGCCCATAATAAAGACTTAACAAAATCCGTAGAAGACACCGTCACGGACTGACAGCGGGATCAGGCTGCCATTCGAAACGGCAGCGAACCGAACGTTCATGCAAATCATATTGCTCGATGCTCGTGAAAGGAAAAGTTCGCAACCTCTAAATGGAAGCTACTTAACACGCTCCGGACGTCGGTGGTTGCGTATACATCGCGCGCCGACAAGTATTTTGATTGGCCAGATTATCCTGGAAATTTACGTTACAGCGAAACGGATCGCGACGCGAGAAATCCGCGCAAAAACGTCTTCATCGTGTGTACGTGCGCGCACACCATCGTGTAGACGATAATTATTAGGCAACGAAGTCGAGTAGCCGTGCAGATGCAACGGTACGTCGTGCAAATGCAAATAAAGGTGATCTACAACGGTGTAATCTCGCGGCGGTAAGCTCACGATGTCCGATCAGAATTGCGGACCTCGGTCACAAAAACAGAGAGAAACCGCCGGCTTAGATCCTATCGTACGGTAGAAAATCGTATGGTGAAGCTAAGTGTCTCGTTTTCATATACTGCTACCTGTGCTAGATATTATTAGGTCGTCTTTGAATATTGGATCGATGGGTTCGAAGACGGGATAACTTAATTCGTCGGTGCTCGTTAGGCTAGCAGTGGTGGTATATCCGGATTTATGTGCCTCGTCTAGCCATTTTGTAGAACGTTGCTCGTTATGTACTCCGAACTAACGAATGTACTCGAGTTTGAGTAAATGCTTGGACGTTGAACTAAAAGCTACGCATACAACATGTTGGTAATGTAAAAATTCGATTATCAGTTAATTTTTCTTTTAACAGTACGTCGATAATATACCATCTCCGATATCCTACTATAATACAAGCAGTTCTTTATCAAAATCCCTTTAATTTCATCAAACATCGCGTTACGCTTTATCACCGGTATCCATCTTGCCCGTTGAATAGCCTCGACGCTATCTAAAGTCAGACCGATAAAAAAATCTCTGCTAATAAAGTACCGCCAAACGAGGCACTTTTTAAATTATAAATTCCACTAGGAAAAGGTAAGAAGGACCGAATCGATAGAGCGTCGTCCATGGCGCAGAGAGCATCCTACCAATAATTCGATAAGCTTAGTGAAAAATGGCCAGTGACACCGGTACTTCGTTACACGAGCGACCAGTCATACCAGTCTTGACCCCTGGAGGAACCGCTTCGGAACCTTTCCCAGCACACCTGGGGAAACGTTACCTTCCTCAACCGTCCATGCATCGACGAAACGATTTACAGTGCGCCTCCTCCCATCGCGCGCGGCTTTCCTCCCCGATCCTCCTCGAGTTATCGATCTCGTACGCGTCCCACCGACAGCTCCGACCGCTCCGCATCATGGCCACGCTACGAGTACGCTGCTACACACCGCACCGGTTCGTGCCACCAACACACCACGCACGCGCCGTCTCCTCGTAATGACATAGCACCGCGTATCGCCCGGGTAAAAGTGTCAATTCCACGGACAGAGCTGACGAAGGCTCTTAAGAATCTTCTGCTCACCCGGTTGGCTGGCTATCATCGCGTTGGGTTGCCTCTTCTTCATCTTCTTCTTCTTCCTTTCGAACGGCTCGAAAGGAGAGACGAACGGCTCGCGGCCCACGTGATATCCGAGCGTACTCGCGCGCACAAAGCCACGCGGTCGAGAGGCGTATAGTACGTAGCTGAAAACGGGTACGTAATCAGGCGTAATTAGCCTGTTGTGCCGTGGTAAAAGGCCGCACCAAGAGAGAGAGGAATAGGTGAGTGACCCTTCGCCTCGGGCGGGGTTCACCGTGGGGTCTTCGGCAGGGGTCGAAAGGGGTCTTCTACGGTCTCCGTCTTTTTCTGTCCGCCACCACCTCTTCCTCAGGTGCGTGTAGCCAGCCTTTCTAGCTTCGGGATTCTATCCCCCTTTTCCCGCCGTGTCTCTTTGTCCCCCTTCTTCTCTATCGCCGCCCGATACATACATCTTTTTGCGTTTTCTCCCGCCAGGGGCAATGGCCTCGGTCGAAGCCGTACTGTCCGCCCGAGTCCCGCTTCTTTTCGCTCCCTGATATCCCCAATCGTTCTACGATTTTCCGATCGTTTCAAGATTAACAACGATTGGAAAATGATTTCGATGGAAATGAAAATTTATTATTAAAATCGGTGCTCTTACTCGTCATCTTCTTTTTCTTCTTTTAAAGAAAATTACGCGAGTACAAAAACGCTAAGTTGCGTCGTTAATTCCATTAGCGGTGGCTTGTATAGTTCGATAAAATCGATTGGAAAGATCTGCCGATATGCGTAATAAAAATTTTCCAGTGGCACGAAATAATATATGAGTTTTCCCTTGGAACGTTCGCTTCTCGTATCTTCCGCGTGACCTTTCTTCCTTTTCACCGTGGAGGGCAACGGCCCTACAGTCACCTGGAAAGGCCACCGTTAGAGCTGCAAATTTTTCGACGATCGATCGTGGAAACTTCTTCACAGGTGGTCGATGCGAATTATCACGCGACCAATGACCGATGATTCGTCTCTGCTGCACGCGATCCCGTAGCATTCGATGCACGGGTACGAGCGCGTTCACGTGTCATAAAATTTGTTTTCTCGACTCTACCCGAACTCAAACTTTCGCGATAAATCCTCCGAAGAAGATATTAATTTTAGATAAGTGGATTCGAACACGTAACGCTGCATTTTTCTAGTAATTTCGTTCCAACTTTTATTCAAGTTAACTAAATTT
Source organism: Bombus fervidus (assembly GCF_041682495.2). Taxonomy (NCBI): domain Eukaryota; kingdom Metazoa; phylum Arthropoda; class Insecta; order Hymenoptera; family Apidae; genus Bombus; species Bombus fervidus. The sequence continues at coordinate 6,817,089 of NC_091532.1, forward strand.
TCTTTTAAACAATCTTATCGAGTCTTAGGACACGTAGGAATAAATTTTTCGATGAAATTCATTAGATCTTATCGCACAAAGAGTTTCCAAGCATTTTTAATAATCGACATAGGATAAAGGGAACGACATCACGTTCTGCACAAGTGTAAATTAATATAACAACGTTCCAGAATATGCTCTTGGAGATATGTTGAAAGGGAAAGTACGAATTATAACTAAAATTATAATTTACAAAAAAAACATCTCTTCTTCTAATAAATATTCCTACGATACAGGTTCTTTATACCAACATCTCCATCACATTAAATTACCGATAGAAGAAGAAATTAAATTAATAATGATTTCTTAATGCTGCAAAATGTCACGTAAATTGGAAATTAAATATCTACGTAGCGCAATTAACTATTATATAATCAGACGGTAATTAACTGGTAATCTTTTTCTCCGAATCGAACGAAATTCTGGTTACAACGAGTTAAAGCACTTTATGGATGATTTAAATATCAACTAATCTATAGAGAAACTGAACTATCATTACCTTATCTTCTACGCTTCTCCGTATACATTAATTTACCAGCAACTTTAACGAAAGTACTTCCCAATGAGCCACGTCACATACCAATCTAACCGGCAAAGGTGCCACCTTCTTCTCCCTCCTTGGCATACGTGATTCCCACTTTCTATGTTTCCACTTTTACGCTTCGTAATAAATTACTCGCTCGCCAAAGTCCAGAACGACGTATTCGCGGTTTTTTGCCGTCCTTCTGCGATTTTTCCCCGTTGAAAATTAGTGTCCGCCTCGAAATGTGTTGGTCGGTAAATCTGTCTGTTCTTACCGGCATCTTGCAACGCGTACACACAGCGAGGAAAACGCTTCTGCTCGGTTGGTAGATTTCTTGCCGGAGCTTCTTCGTTCTGCAAACTTTTTAAGCGGAAGCCTATCTCGAACGCTCGATCGACGAAATCACGTTGCATCCACGATCCCTATTGTTACGAGGCTCGTTTCAGGGCGCGAGGTGGAATGTATTAATGTCAATTAAGTGATAATAAGTCGCGTCGAGCAACGCGATATCTTTTTCTTCCACGTTCGAAGACGACTTTAGGCTTAATGACGCCGCATCCTGCTACTTGATCGTCGCATCCTGACTAGTTCATTAGTCACGATTGCTCAATAACAACGGGAGCGGAATTGTTACACCGCCGGTGAACTTATAAATCACATGATCCACGACGTGATAAAGCGTAATGATCCCCATAAGGGAGAGGGAAAGAGAGGCAGAGAGAACGTTCGCGCTAATTCGAGGGACTTGCCTCGCGGGTCGGAGCAATCGCCTCTATAATGCGTGTACCGTGGCTTCGCAACGGGGATGACTCGTGAGTTCCTTCGCGATTAATATCGAATATTCCGTGAATATTATACCGGTTGATTTAATGCAAAGCACACGGCGGGCGAGATGTAAAATTAACGAATTTCGTTCGTTAGTTTACGATGTTTATTAATTCCTGGTTTATATCTAGGTGAGATTAGCTTCGTTTCATAGCGCTTCTTGGATTCATCAGTTTTATGAACACATTATGTGCACGGGGTAATCAAAGCTCGAAAGAAGAATACGGTGAATTAAGTTTGTGTGTGTACAAGTTTAGGGATACGACTAATTTTCTTCGAGATAATAATATTACCGAGTGTACGATGAGAAAAACTTTTCTGGAATTTCTTCAATCACATTATTCTCAATCCTGCGATATCAATTAATCCCAATGAAACGAATAATATCGAAAATTCATACTTTTCCACACTCATCGGTAAAATTAAACTTCACATTTCGGAGTTTTCAATTATCAAAATTACTTTTAATTAATTTATGCCCTCGATGCTTTTAACAGGTTTCATTTACTTACAAGTTTTTAACAAAAGTTAATCAAACTAGAAGCTCCGTGACCCAGATCTATAAATCGACCGGTTGAAATTCCGAAAATCTCTTGATCGTAAAACGAACTCGCACGTACATAAATACACTCGGCGCGCATAGACACGTTTCTTCGTAGTTCTCGGTGTCGTGGGAAGTGCACGCACCCCATAAACAGAGTACATCGCGGCAGTAATCACGAGGTCCACGTAATAATAACTATCGCGACGTAATTGCAAATTCGTCACGGTGCCGATAAAGGTTATTCGCGAGTCATTATTCTGATTTGCCATTAGCCGTGCGCCTAAGTATCGACGCGTTCCTAACGCTTTGTGTCGCGAACAGCGCCACAGCTGCGCCCGACGGAAGAGGAAACGATTAATTTGCAAGAATTAGCCGGCCGTTTCGAGCCTACCTCGATGAAACTTAAATCGTCCTTAGTTCAAACACACGACCCGATTCGCTGACTCGACGCGATTATCGATTTCCCACCCCTCAGGCGTCTGAGTGTATTTCGTTGCACGCCTTATACATACACTTCATTCATATTTCTTGATAATTATTGATAGAAACGCCGCTTGCATGTTACTCCGTTTCCCAGTCACAAATCGAAGAAGCGTCGATGATACTAGGTGGATAATTCTTTGATCAACATCAACGAAAAGTGTGCATCGGCCTCGCCAGAATCCCATTGCAGACCACGATGTAGTGTTAATCGTTCGGCTGAGAGGCGATAAGGTGGAATAGGAAGGATACACAACCGGCTAGTAACGAGGGGTCCGTGATCCTGGCGGCAGAGTGGTAGGAGGGAACATCTATGGGAAACTCAGGATCGTGGCCGTATGTAGATGGCCACAGGAGGCGTTAAGAGGCCGTGGTACGTGGCCACGCCACGAGGGTCGCGCACGAAGAAGGTGGTCTATTAGTTCTGTAACCTTCTCGAGCAGTCGAGAAGGCACACCATATCTGCGATCACCGACCGATAAGATACGAGACGTAACAGGAAGTCCGTGCTATTCTCACCCGAATACAAGCGTTTCGTTTTAGTAGTACCTTACTGGGCGTGCGCCGCTGCCCGTGTCGAACAACGAGCCGACATTACGTTGTCGAAAAAAAGTCCTCCAGAGTTTCACAGAAAAGATCCTTGAATTTTATATTGGTACTTCTATGTACGTTTTATAGCGTGGAAAGAAGGTTCAAGCTCACGCTTTCTTCTTTTCTTAGACTTTAAAGCGAACATTACAAACATTTAATATAGATGAATCACGAATAATGATTATCGAAGAAGAAATTCGACGTTGAACAGTTTTTACTTCGCTCGTGAATTATACATATTTCCTCTAAAATATGCGACGCTCAATTTCAAACTTCACAGAAAATTCTACTCGAGATAGATTTAATTGCTGATTAAGTATTCGGCGAACCTCCGAAACAGACTTTCTCGAGAAGAGGCAGAAAAATCATCTTTTTATTTACACAGAATGTAAATCTATACAATGGCACGATTTCCTGTCGAAGAGTTTCACAACTTCAACGAACAGATATCCATCTGAAGTTTGACATCGACGCATCGTTGCATCGAAGAAACGCGTGTTTCCCATTTCTCTGCGCGCGACTTCCTAAACGGCCTCGGATCATCGTCGACGATAAGATCGCACGTACGATAACGCGTCGCTTTATAAGGTGTTCCATTTGTAAACGCGTCGTAGAAGCGTTTGCATCGCGTCCGGTGATGTGGCATTAACTTTGATGCAATTGAATGCAGCGGCGATTCGCTAGGCCAGTTCCGGTTCGGCCGTGCCGTCCGGCTCGCTTCATGCCGCCAGAGATCGAAGGATATATATCCTCTGCGACGCTGGAATCCTCGTGTCTGAATAATGCTAATGTCGTCGAGGAAGATGTCCGTCTAGCTCGGCCATCCGCGAGACAAGTTTGAGAAAACTGGAGATAAGAGACAGCAGAATGCTGTTGCGTTGCCATTTTACCGACGTTCTCGCGTGTTTTCCACGTCACATCCTCTGTTATCAGCAGGTATATCGATTCTGGCGTTTTTACATTTTCACCGTTCCTATTCTTCGAATTACTCGATCTGTATCACATCTGAATTTCTGATTTGCTGGTCCGTAAATCGTCAGAGTCGCTTTACAGGATATCTTGAGAAAAATTGGATACTTCCTTTTAGGAGAAAATACGTCTACGAATGACATCAGTGCAGAGTGTAAAACTCAGAGTAAGAAGATTCGTCGAGAGGGCAAATGGCTTGTTTCAATTCTAACTAAGAGGTGTATCCACCGACTGCTAAGTTTCATGGTTATTCACAGGTTATAACGTGTGTTTGCGTCCACATAGAAATTAATATACAGCTGCGGCTGGTAAGTAGAATCCGATCTTGATGCAGTTTCGCGAAACCTAGCAGTCGATGCGTAGATATAAATCTCTGTATTTAACCAGATAATTGCCTACTTCGAAATTCTGCTACAATGGCATCGCTAAAATATCTCTGCCTCTACGTATGCACAACTTACTTTTTCCCCATCACAAAATATCAGCTGCACAAGCCTGCTACTTCCTAGCCACAATTCCACAGTATCCGCGAATGCAGAAGAGGATCGTGGCTCGTGAAGTTAGATAGTTGGCATATATGCTGCTACTTGGATACCGTTCGGTGTTGGCGAAGCCACGTAGAATTCGTGTCGATTCCACCAGTGGAAAACAGGCCTCCCCGTCGTATAGCGAAGTGGAGGGTTGGCCTGGAAGCGGCACGACAGGGGGCTGGGTGGGGAGCTTGGGGGAGGACAGCAGGCGCACGGCCCACGCCACGAATTCCACGGATGCAAATTCGCTTGAGGTATCGCCGGATCGTGAGCGTCTTCGGTACGGATCGGCGGGGGAAAAGACAACGAGGAACGAATATAAGAAACGAGCATCCGTAGGATCGCGAAGAGCCATGTATACGTGCATCCACCCACCCGTACGACCGGCCACTGGTCGGCTGCCAGCAAGTTGGCGCAGAGGATGGCGTTTCGAGCGTCCGTGTGGGTCCGTGCGGGGATACGGGGCTGCCGTTTATGTGCAGGCACCGTTGCACTTGCACCACGACCCGCCAGCACCGCCGTGGATGCATGATGTATATCCGCCACCGGGTTAGGTGCAGTGGCGAATATGCAAAACCGGTGGCGCGGGGCAGACTTGACCCTGTGCTGGCCCTCTTCTTCCCTACCTGCCCCTATCTTCCAGCCGCTCGTGTTCCAGGGCCCACCGAAGAACGATCCAGTCAATACGCGGAAGGCGCTCATAAATCATATATTATATTTCGCTCTCCGCTCCGCTGAAGACCATTTTCCGTCGCTACGTGCCTCGTTAAACCTCCTGAGCTCGGGAAAAAGCGTATTAGGGGTTGCTGTTTCGTTTGCCGATCAGCTTTAGGCATAACGTAGGTGTCGATAGAATCATAGTTATAGATTAGGCTGTACAGTTATACGAATTCAATCGATCAAGGTAATCAAATATGCGCTAACGTAGAATATTGCGAAGGTATGCATTTTTGTCTTTGGACGTTTCATTGGTGAGGACACGCAACCACAGTCTAATGTATTATGTAATATACGTATGATGCTGACTCGTCGTATGTTTCGTACGGTTGCCAATGAAAGTGGCTAGTTCATCGCGATATCGTAATTACGGGGAACGTGGCGATAAGTCGATGTAATTGAATTTATGTCGCTTTACTCCGCAATGCTGTTCCACGGTTCGTTGAACCTCCACAGGTTTTAATTTTAAGAGAATCCTTCCGTTTGTCCGAGCGATTTCCGCGATTCTCGGGAAAATGATATGGTTCGTCGGTTCTGCGGCAGACAGGATAAGCTTCCCGGGCGCGCAATTAAAGCACGGCTGCAATCGCGACAATCGGAGCGGAGCGATATCGATCTTTTAAAGAGAATTCGTAATCACAAGCGAGGCTCCGTTAGACGAGATCGACCTACCGTTGCGAACGTACGCCGCTGTTAAATGATGCATGGGCAAATGATTAGGCCACCGACATCGATTGGGGATAATAGCCATCGGGGAGAAAAGCGACGTTTTTCTCTGTCTGCAAACGCGCTAGAAAGCATAGCACGCTCGATGGAAAGGGTCGAGGAAATCGGCTGCGGAATGATGATTGCGCGAAATAAGGCTACTTTGTAAATTACGCGATGTCCGGTATTCGCAAGAAGTTAGACGAGACTGCGTGTCCACGATGTAGATTGGGACGAACCGTTCAATAACAAAGTTATTACGATATCATTGTCACTATGATTGTTTTACCTCGAGTCCGAGAAAGACATACTTATTTACACGAACAAATATAACAACGGTTAATAATTTATATCGCTAGTACAGGCGACAGGAACTGACCTTCCCTACGTCTTTTCAAGCGGCTAAGTTCTTTGTGAAATCTATCTGATGTTCCCAACGATATTTTTTACTGGAAACACGATAAACTCGAAGAAGCTACTTAATGTTCCTTTTACTCTCCACCATTTCAATAATCGTCTGAAACATTGCATTTGTTAAGTGAAATATATTATTTAGGCATAGCGTAATGTCATACGCGTATACTTTACAACGGTACTATATGAATTCCCTTTCGAGCAGCAAGTATTTGCATTAACGTCGAGGCTCAACAGAGATCGTAAAATCTACGACGACCATGATGCAACTCCTCTTTAAAATTTTCGACAAAGTCTTTCAGCTTTCACGTCAAAAGACCGTATGTCGTTTGAGAAGGTCGTTCGCGTTTTATGGATGTACAAATTTCTCGATTTATGAATTTCTAACTGATTTGCAACGACGTTCTTCCCGTTTCTTTTTCCATGCACACGTATCCCCTATTAAGAATCCTGAAAAAAGAATTTCCGTTATCCTTTCGATTAACATTTTTCACGCGTGTACGATTAAGATTCGAGTGTACGCCTTCGACTAACATCTTTGCGAATGTAAGTATTGCTTAATTTTTATTAAATTTAAGACCATACCGTTTCGAATAATTCTTCCTCCTACGAGGAAGACTTCGAGGATCAGCAAGAAAGCAAAGAAGGAACCGCAACGTGTGTAAGGGAAAACGAATGAAGATCCTGACAGATTTGATTACCTTGGAAACACGGCGCGCACGATGTTCGCTCTTTTTGCCACGATTTACGCGACGGTACCATAAACACTGGTGGTTCGTCGCGCAAATTAATTTATTTTTGTGGCCGGTTAATCAACCGACTCTCGTCGCTAACTGTCGCTAATTTAATACTTATTCGAGTATACATACATCAAACGTGAGACGAATACTGTATTGTCGAGGGGCGAGAACGACGGTCATTTTAATCAAGTAATTTATTATTTATGCCGGATTTTTACGCTTCCCGTCGGGCTGCCACTGATTTACGCTAATGACTATAGCGAACGGATGGTTTTGTTAACGCGGCATTGGCACCGATCATACGTTCTAAGTATGATAAATATAGATTCTGACATGTCGTTAAAGGTACGCCGTGATTCCGATGGCGGAGAATCGATCGAGACCCGCGAATCGACCACGGCTGATTGAGATTTATGTTGATAACGTTGGTCAGCTTGCAGGAACGTGTCTGATATCGTTACATCGCATAGATTAATTTACCAAGGTTATCCTTTGGCCAGCGATTTAAATTTCCTTTTAATCCTCTTTCTGTCCGGGCAACAGTTAGACCTTTAACGATGATCAACAGGTACGTCGTAAAAATTGTCCACCTTTGCCACTGGTAATAGCAAACAAATTTCAAATTCTTGATTTATCATTCTTTTCTCTTGCCTTATTATTATCCGAACGGAGAATGTGACATAAGATTTTCGTACGGAATATTTGTTTTCTACCGGTCGGTGAATGAAATTTATGGGTTTGCCCGGTGCCATTAGCCTGTTTCTTAATCCAGACCGGTCACGGATGAAAAATGTTACGATATTGCAAAACGTTTATAAAAACGTCACTCTATATGCAAATAAACGGGCAATTGCTCAGAACGGTGGACACAAGTTACTAATAATTATGGTCGAGTGTGCTCGAAAATACAGCGACGCGGAGAAGGTGGTCCGAGAGCTTGCGGTCGTCGGTGTCCATATTTCATGCGATCTTTCAGCCGTTCGCCGGTTAATCGACTTTTTTTCACGCGTCTTTCGTTAAATTCTTCACCGGTTGATTTACGATCGATATTTTTTATCCGGTACCCTTTCACGCTCGCCTTTCCTTTCTTTTTCCCTTATTGTCTCTTTTTTTCTTTTACGCGTCTTCCTTCTTTTTCTTTCCATTTCTTTTTTTGCTTCTTCTCGTTTCGTTGCAAAGGCAACGGTAGTCCGGTCGCTTGCCAGATTTCTACGTACGCGCGTCGACATTTATTCCCGCATAATACGCGACTGCCACCGGTAGAATTATGGACGTACGCCTGCAGGGACACACGACGGATAAGATCTTCACGGTACAACCACAAGGTACTTTCTTTTTCTCCCTGGCCTCTCTGAGGCTGCAAGCACAATATAAGTTAACGATCGACCGATGATTAACATTACGCGACGCGATCAGCATACGCGATGCTGGACCTCTTCGCCACGCTCGGGACGAAGCTCCTTTATCGTGGCCCGCTCATGAGAAACTCCGTGCAGTCGGTGAATTGCAAATCATCGGCCATGTCAGGAGTTTCGTGCAGATGTCGAAATGAGTTAATGACGGACTTTACGTTCGTAAATAAATTCTATCCGAGGTAGGATATCTAGCGACAGAAGGTAGCTTAAAGAAGAGCTCTAGGAGCGTTACTTATCGATGTTCAGTAATACGAAAGGCTGGAAATTCTTGTGAGGGAGAAGTAATTATCAATTAAGCATTATCCCGAAGATATCTAGATTCGTAATATCGTTACGAAAAGCCTACTATCGATCAAGCGCAGAAACACACGGTCAGTCCTTCTCACGGTACGTATCTTGCCACGTTTATATCTCGATCACCGATCGCAAGATGCATTCCAAACATTCTGTCGAATGGGATCGCAGATGAAGTGCGCGACCCCTAGAAATCGTACTCGATCGAACTGAAATCGACGACTAATCTCGTCCAACACACAGGTGTGCGAGATTCAGGTGCAACGTCGATACGCGAACGAACGGCTGAGAGGGATGCTGAGAAAGCATTCCTACACGAGTCCACGAACCCGAGCCGTAATGATACCGATGTAAGAAGAGGTCGAAACGAAGAAGGATCGGTCCCGAACGGAGGTCGAGCACGGTTGCACTCTCTAGCCAGGCGCAGGACGTCGACTTGTAGGGTTTGAGCGATCTCCATGGCAGTTATCCACTTGCGAGCTCTCGCTTGCCATCGGCCAGCTACTGGGTCAAGCGTCGCTGCCTCCGGGGCCACGGGAATCTCCGGCGCATCAAGATGCACCAGTTTCGTACGAGGAAAATAATTACAGGCTTGGTACTCGATCTGCTACGTAGCCTGCACACGTTTCAGACACGCGTACCTCACGAGCACCGATAAAAAATGATTAATGCTCGATTCGATGGATATGGTTTTTGGTTGTGGTGAAATATGGTTGAGTTTAACGTGGATCGTCGATCGGCCGAGAAGTATGCGAGAACTGCCACTCTGTCGCAACTGCAGGTACATGTCCCTTGCTTTTTGAACTTTTTTGCGATTAAATTGATACAAAGTAGAGCTAGTTAGCTCCGAGTCTGTATTAAGTTACAGGAATGTAAGATTTATTCCTTAATTATTTTTCACAATGTATGTCATTTAACTGGTTTTTTTCCTCGCTCCAACAACGCACCATAAAATTTGAAATTGCGAAATATGCAGATGCGGGAAGAATATATATACCTTTCACTAACGAGCCCTTGTAGTCTCAAGATAATAAGGAATGTACACAGCCCATTAATATTGTCCCGTAAATTAATAACGAAATTAAAACTCGTTCGATCGAGGCATAATTCACCGCATTGAAAGATTAAACGTGGATACCAAAATTACTCCCGTAGTCGTCGCTGTTTCGGCACAGCACCCTCGCAATTACGATAAAAACGCGAAAGGTAGCGAGGTCCGCTGCTACTCGACGTTGTTACACGGTCATAACGCATCTCGTCTCTCGTCGATCTTATCCTGTCTTGATCTCATCGAATATATCTTATAGCGAACCGTAAACGCGTTAAATAATAACGCAACGACTACAGAGAAACGTTCCGATCGTGACATCATTACCATCCTTTGGTAAATTACACTTTGGGAAACAGCCGCCGATCTTCCTCACCTCACGCGCTCATTTTTCAAGGCCGTGACAGACTGGCGACCGAGCACGCGTCGTCGTCGAGGAAAGACGAAGAGGCGAAGAAGCGAGGCAGCTGAGGCAAGGTGGAAGAGCGCGGTCGCCAATTTTCCGCGGCTTTATCCGGCTTAATGCGCGCACGCCGCACGAGCAGGTGCCAGCGAATACAAAACGGACCCGTTTAGCCTGTCTGCCACGTCCTACGCGGCAATGCGGCGCGATAATACGTTTATTACGATAGGCAATTTACGATGCAGCGCGCGGCGCGAGGCCAACCATCCGTGGGCTCGCCTCTTTTCTTCCTTTCGACGGATCCTGCGAATATACACGTCGATCATCCACGCGCGAGGTCCTTTTTCGTTCGTCGACACTATAATGCAACGTGTCGACGCATTTCGCCCCGGTGAATCGACGCGATCACATACGCAACGTCATTACACGCCGGTTTAACGCCTCGGCGTCGGACACGCTGCGCCTTGATTATGATCTCACACGCTTGTCCAACATCCTAGCCGCCCGAATCATCGACTAACGGTCGCGAAAACCACCTCGCGAGCCCTCTCGCGCGAGATTGAATTAGAATACGCCGTTTCATCTGCGACGCTTCACGCCGGTTAACCGGAGGTGCGCGTTAGAGATTCGCCAGAGAGCTCGGATCAAACGTGTGGAGAATCGCGGTTGATCCTTTTCCCGTTATGGCGGAAAAAAGAACTGCTTTCGAACACGGTGTAATTCGTTCGCATGTGGTTTCTAGTAAATATATTAGAACGATTTCGAGGCAATTGATACTTTTACACGCGGATACGTTGCTTGTGCAACGAACGACAAAGACGAACAAAGCAACCCTTGATTCGTCTTGGCATCCAAAAAATTGCGGATCATCCGAGATTGCAGATTGGAGCTTGAGAGACGTTCAAGAACAATGAACAAAAAGAAGCATCGAATATCTTCTGAAAAAATGTTGTCCGATTGACTCCCGTCGTCGCAGTGATACCGTGGCCCGACCCACGACCCACAACAAGGCTACCAATCAAACGTAACTGAAACATAAACTCACGGAAATTCCTGACCCGGGTTGTCCCGATGGAGAGAAGAAAGGCAGAGCGATAGGCCAACTGAAACTAACGTTAGAAGAGAGGAAGAAGAAAGGAAGAGAGGCCGCGCGGCCGCGCGCGATACAAATTGACAAGGATCTAGCGCGCCTAACCTTGAGCCGGCAGCATTATTTATCGAATTAAGCGCCGGCAACGGAGTAGGTAGACGGCCAGGACGTAGCGTCCAGACGAGAAAACGGTCCGAGGCCGAGGCTGGAAGGTGGATGCTGGTGCTAGTGGGGGCGTGCGATAGTTCAAGTCGTGAGCGGGCAGCCCCGCCCGACACGACCGCGGAGCATCTCCGTTCTGACCCCCGCTGACTTAGTCGAGGGGGCCCTCCACCAACCCCCCGTCCCGTCCACCACCCTGAATCCGCGGTCCCACGAGCACCACGAGACGACTCTGGGCGCTTCTTCCTTCTATCCGTTCTTCTCCTCTTCCTTCCTCTGCAAGAGTAGATTCAGTGCATCATCTCGTTCTAACTCGAAGCTCGTCTTCCTCCCGTGGCTGGCAAGAGGCGCTCTTCGCGTCTCGAGTCCCGCTTCTTCTTCGCTGGAGAGCCACCCCACCCTGAGGCTTAGCGCAACGCCAAGGGCACTGTGTTCAGGCCTCACGGGCCCTCTCGTCCCAGGGTGGGGATTCATCGCGAACACCACTACTTTCCACCTCTCCCTTCCAGCCATGTGGCTAGAGCACCTTCGAGCGAGAAGGAAGGACAAAGGAGAAGAAGAAGAAGAGGAAAAGGGGGAGAAGAAGGAAGAAGAAGCGATTGAAGAAGGAGGAAGGCAGTGATAAGTGTGGGAAGGGCAGGTTGCATAAGGTCTAATATTATGCAAGCGCACACAGGCCTGAATGCGTTAGATCCCTTGGGTTCTGGCCCCCTCTACGTCTGGTTACACCGCGATACTCTACACAGCGTACACGCAGAACATAAGGCCCCGGGTACAAGGGAACGGTTCTCCAGAACGTCAGGTTTCAGGGTTTGCGCGTACACGTATATACGGAATCATGAGATCGTGTTGAGATCCCTCTCCGTTTCTCTCTTTCTCCGTCTGTCTCTTTCGCTCCCTGTGTGTTTGCATTCGTGTGTATACCTTTACCCTACCTGCATAGAAATCGCAGGAGCGTTGAACCCAGGAAGTGGCCATGAAATAGTCATTCCTGAAAGGTTAACTCTCCTACCGCATCTCGCGGGGCCCTGAGGTCGAGCCTGAAAGTCCGGAAAGTCCACGGCCGGACCAACAGGAGAGACGGATGGAAGATGCAAGAGAGGATCCACGGACTGGATGAGAATCGGAGAGAAAGGACAGCCAGAGAGTAGGGAGCAGGGAAAGGTCTCTCTGATTGTCCGTGTCCGTTTCGACTACCCTGCTAGATCCGATGATCCCTCGCGAGACCAACGACCAAGGGAAGATCGTATTCAGGTCGCAGCCGGGCATGATTAACAAGGTAACGACGGTCGAAAGAGTAAAACGAATGGCATCCTAAGCTTTGGAGGAAAATTGTGCGTTTCACGTGCGACCCTCGTCACGTTAAGTTGAATGGTACTTCTTTTTTTTGGTAACTAGTCATAACGATTTCACGTTGGAGGATAAAGCTTGCACGTTAAAATCATTCGAAACTGTAATTTTTCAACTCAAGTACCAGTTACAATACTCTTAATTATACTAATTTATACAAGATTAAGTATTCAGATTAGATAGACTTAATAACGTCGTTACGTTTACGGCAATATCTAAATCGAGACAGTCACGACACGAGTATGTATAGTTCACAAGCTTATTGCAACAACCTTTCTGATTTCTACGTTCTCAGACACAAAGCCCAACGATATATTAAAATATTCCAGACAGGTCGACTCTTGATCTCAAATCGGATCAGCCATATCCTCTCTTCGACGTCTCAAGGTGCTCCGATCGAATTGGAAAAAATTTCTCTGTTGCCCCCATTTCGGTAGGCCGTCTATCAATTTTTGCCCAGCAGTCCAGACCTTGCTAGCCCGCCAGAAACAAAGTAAATCAATAAGCCGTTCCCACGGGCGAACCATTACCGATTGACTCTCGAACCAGGAGGTCGAAGATCGAGCGAAACGTCGAACGTGTCAAAATTTCATCGGACTGTACGGTTCGAACGGGGAAGATCGCGCGTAGAGTTCGACCTGTCGTCTCTCTCTCTCTCTTTCTCTCTTCCTCTCGCTCTTTGAACGGCTCTCCCGTCCCCTCTCTCGGTGCACGACGTGGCTACGTCGAGTACCTACGGAAGAGTAGTACCGGGGTACCCTGGAGGCCACGAAGGTCACAGGGCTAAGGCACTTCTCACGCCCCCGCCATGTCGGTGAGGAACACCCCACTTAGACGGATTGTACATACCTTAAAGCAGCCGATTAGTATACGTGCTTAATTACCGGTAACGTGCGTGCATGACGTCGGATATCGATCATATCGTGCAAGCTTGACGGATTCGAGAAAAGAGATTAGACATCGACGATAATTCCTGCATCGCGTTTCAACAACGATACTTGCCGAGCTTTTTCGTTTATACGATCAAGCTGACGGACTTTCGCGAGAGGAAGAACGTGTAATTAAATCGTGTAAATTTTTATTTCGTTAAAAAATTTTCCAAGATGATTAAACGACTTTGCAGATTGTAAGATGCTCCTTCGTTTGCATTTAAAGATCATTGCAGGATCGTAACGAATGCAAAGAGAATGATTTACGCAGACCCGAAGGTACACACGTTGCAGAGAAAAGAAAGATAGTTGCGATAACAAAGGCTATGATTATTTTACCAATTCCGATAAAAAGCTAGGAATCGATAGCGACGAAGATGCAAGGCCATCTCTTTGCGACCATTAAGCCGCCATCGCGGCATCACGACGCGCGAATAAAGGCGATGTACACCTGATCTAGTCTCGAAAGATCAACGATCTTGGTGACTGGTGTTCGATCTTTGAAATGTCAGCCGACTATCGCTCCTCTAATAGAGGCGAGCAGAGGCGACTCGGGACGAGTACACGATACAAGAGGACATAATGTCAAGGGAACCACCGCGCTATTGTACCAGCGTAGCGGCCCGGAAAAAAAGAATATGACGAATGGTTCCGGGTTGCCCGAGGATGGACAACTCTCCTTCTCTCGAGACGATTTTCGACTCATCCTCCTCTTCTTTTCGTCATCGCGGACGCGTAGGCAATGCGCGAATCTGCAAGCTAGTCCACCGAGGCGCCTTTCGATTCCTCTCTGCTAATCAATCGGGAGAAGAGCTGCCTTTCTAGACCCGAAGGCACGTCAAGGATTTCGACGATCCTACTTCGTCCATTTTACATCCTCGACCGCCCGTTAACCTCTCTATTCGACTGGCCAATTTAACCCAACTTCCGACCGGTCGATTATATTTAATTCATTTGAAAGTGTGCCGCTACCGTTTGCTCTTACCGTCCACGCTTTCGACGGATAAGCGGCGCTTGATGGAAGGTGAACGGTTCACCGTCAAAGAAACATTAATCGTATTCTATTCTTCGCGGGTCTAAAGCGTGTCTTTATCGAATGGACGTGGATTTTTGAAAGCGGTCTCTGTAATTGCCGATGAACCATGGGAATGAGACCAACGGATCTCTGGTTCTTTCTTCGGGTAGTTGCTAATGAAGTTCTTCAAGTTTTATCCTCTGTCGCGTCATTCGTACGATGTCTTCGTGACAAGACAGGCGATATTACCCGCTTATTAATTTGGATAAAAATCAGTTCGTTTTCTTTTACGTGAAACGACGTTCCGTTGTACGCGCTCCGATATGAAAGCTTTGAAATTACGAAGAACTCTGACATTCCCTGCCCTTCGTACCTTTCATCCCTCAAGGTTCGGATAAACCGCGACTATCCGTCACCAGAAAATGAGAATCTAAGAAGCGTACAGGTACATTGTGTACATTGCACTTCTCTACCTTTCCGTCATCCAGGATAATAACTTCGCGAAGAAGAAAAAGGAGGAACGAAGGAACAAGTACGAAGGAAGAAATGGACTTCACGATGTAGAAAGTCGTGAAGATTCCTCTTAGGAGGAGACGCGTTTCCATCAGCGTAGCTTACACAAGCAAGCGGGTTTAGGCTCTCGAAAAGAGTTAGCAAAGGCAAGGTAAGCGGAGGCAGAGGAAAAGGAGGAGGTGGAGGAAGAGGAGGTCGGACACGAAGGAGGAACGGTACCGACCGTTTACACCGTGACGAGGACGAAAACGTGGCGCAACGGAACGTTGGCGTTATGTAAAAGCGTAAAACGACTTAAAGATTCGCCTCACGCTTTGCCCTCGCTAAGAAGCTTCTCTTCTTTCGACCAAAATCCCACCTTCCCCGCTCTTACGATCTTCGTCGAAGCTCCACGCCTTCTAACTCTCTTCCGCTTCTCGCGTCTCCTCCATAGTTTCTTTTTAATTTCCTTTCGACCCATGTTTATGGATACCTTGGAATAAAATTTCTATCGTCGTGGAAATTATTTCGATCAATTAAGTATTTTTCCAGCGTGTTAATAAATCGACAAAGAGTTCGCAGGCTTGTAAGGACTCATAAAATATTTATCACGATATGTTCGTTATTGAATGGGAAGGAATATAAAAGCAATTAATTGTACGACGATGTACGTGTATCTTGCGTTTGATCGGAAGAAGAATGCAGGCTTCGTTTAAAGGTAAGTCAAGGCAAACGTGATGTTATCGAGGAAAAAAAAGAAAAAAGACAACAGGTGTCTGGTTCGGTAACGACACCAGTTATTGCCACTAAATGATTTTCAATAGCTGGTATTATTGTAAATCGTGATCAAATTAAACGTTTCGTTATTTCAATGAAACGATAGTCATTAAGCCAGGCGTAATTCGTTGCACTCGGATCAACCATAAATTCTAGCATATAAAATCCATCGATCAATCTCCGTAGTAAATTCCTATGCATGCATTTTGCATCACGCGAGAACGCTACGCCAACGGTAATTACAAAAAATCCTAACCACCCTACGTTACGCTAATTAACAGCGAATCGAATAGAAGGTGATCGAAGAGCCACGACGCAAGAACCATTCCGGTGAACAAGAGGCAGGCAACTCTGAAAGAGGAAGAGAAGGTAGCTTTTATCAGCCTTATCTGCCGACAGTGTCGAAGTGCGAGGGATCCGGTCGATTCTGTACATTGCATAATCACTTGGGTCTGATTCTAAGTATCGGTGAGCGAAAGACGAAGAAAGAGAGGAAGACGAGGAAAGAGTGAGAGAGAGAGAAAGAAAGAATGGCGATAATCGTTGTATGTTCGTAGAACACTGAGTCGACCGGCTGTGTGCACTCGCATCTACGCGTCTACTCCCATGAAGAATCTAAGATCGTATCGTGAAATGCTCCGAGCGCGATATGACCACCGCCTATTGCTACTCGTCTTACCGGCGGCTCTCCCTTCTCTCTCTCTCTCTCTCTCTCTCTCTCTCTCTCTCTCTTTCTCTCTCTTTCGATGATCGCTTTGCCATTCAACGCGAGGACTTATCTCGATCGACGGAACATGTCCGCACTGTGCTCTATGTCTCTGATAAGAACCCATAAACGTCACCTTAATTGCGGCTAATAAAACCGCGACGCTACCGAATTGGCGCACTTTCACATTTGCACTTTTTTGAAAATTCTTAGCTTTAAAAACGAACGCGATGATGAGACCGACGGCGAAAGAGAGAATTGACGGAGACTGGTCTTAGATCTAATCTATCTATGTATACGAAAATTTAAATATCTTCTTTATATCTTTGTTAGCACTTTTTCGAAGTAATAAGAAGCGATAAGGATAAAAATGAAGAAACGGTGAAAAGTAGAGGACGAAGTTTATAGCAGTTGCATCAAAGTAGCGCAGGATAGCAGGAGATTATCCCGGATGAAGACCAATAGGTTTTATGTCGCGGGGAAATTAATAGTTTCAGTGAAACGTTGAAATGAACTTGAAAAGTTATATCAAAATATTGAATTACGTAAAGATAACGATACTTTGTGTTTCACTAAAGAACAATTTATTACGTTGAACGAAAGCTCAAAGATATTTTCGCTAAAGATAATCTCTAAATTCATTATCCCTCGTTTATAATTTCATTAGGATCGCGTTTAACATTATGTAACTAACAATTTATAGACGTTTGCAAATTTCCTTTGCCTGCCTTTCTCCGTAAAACTTCTATCCAACCGAAGGATCTTCACGACCATTTGCATACGATGAGAAATGCCTAAGCATTAAGCTACACCTTCGAGGTGTGTAAAGGAAACTCTCGTTTAAAATTTATTTCTCCGAGCTTCTAATTCGGTTACCACCATCCAGCCTGGTTGATGATGACAAATTGCGCCGCTTTAAAGGCCGCGTTCAGACAAACTGATTATCCGTGACGTCTACAAATCCGACCGGCATGCCGCAACATGCTTTTATCATCCAATCGGTTATACTCAGTCACCGATTATCGTTTTACCATTCGCCAAGGATTTATCTCGATAGTCGGAACATGCCACCGGCGCGGCGGCCGCACTGTTCGCGATAAGGAAGAGCTATGATAACAAGCCGCTATTTGCTGGAGCAACATACAGTGTCGGTGTCACGCTGCTACTGTGCATACTGCACGTGCTTGTCTCTCTTTTTATTTAACTTCTGATCCGTTGCAAATGTCGTCGCGATTCCGTTATCGCGTTAACCTGCTGTTGCGAACACGCATAAGAAGATTGGCGACTATGTTATTCCATTGATAATTATTTCACATACGGAATAATAAGCTTGAGATTTTGCAGCTGCTAGTATCGAGTGAAATTCAAGGAAAATTATTAGATTATTCTGCTTTTCCCAAGAACTTTTCACAACGATTTTCCTTATTCTGTGAGACATCTTCACGTACGATGGTTGGACATTAGATTCGTCCACTCTTCGTTCACGGAAGGAAAAATAATAAAAGCACAAAAATTAGATTTTACGTACGACGATGGAAAAATGCGCGAGAAGAAATATATTGGAAAAAGTCGAGCCGTCACGACGCGATATTCTAACCAAAGAACTACATAGCGTCGTTGGTTCCAGGCGTTTTCTCTTTAAATATAAGAAGATTACGCTGAACCGTTAATACGGTTACGCATTATCTAGATTGCTACCCGTCGGCTTCCGCCGGCCGAGAAACAGCATGAGTAATTAATCAAAGACAATCAAACTCTGGGAGCGTCGGCTCGAACCGACTCCCAACAAAACGGGACGCTATCCGTCATCTTCTCTCCGTTAAAACCGGAGAAAAATACAGAACTACGGTAGATCGAAGGAAACGTAGACGAGAGTACGAAAAACTGGAATAGCGAATCATCCGTGACTTTCACCGGGAAAGTTTCATCAGATATGTATCTGTGCTTTCGAGGCGCGCAAAATCCACGTGATAATTTTCAATGAAAAGTCGACGCGTCTCTTCCAGGAACTTTCTTTAATTATGCGCTGGAATAGACAATAAAGGTGTCTATCTCGCGCGGCTACGCCTCGCAATTACGCTAATAATATTAATTGCCGCGGAATTCCGATCTCCTCCGCGCCACCACTGTACGTGAAGATAATTTAACGCTGTGGCGCGAGGTTCGTCCAAGTGTTTATAATATTAGGGAAATACTGTTCGTAAGATTCTTATTCGTATTTAGATAGAACTTAGATTTATAATACAACTGTAATCTTTGTATGTACTCACGATGCTTCGTTGTAACAAAATTTAATCCGCATTTTAAAATTTATTAACTTCGAAACGCAACTTCTTTCACAAAAATATTTCCGTTTTCTATGTTTTATCGGAGAACATAAAAACATATTACTTCTGCTATTGCAAGTTTCAAATAAAGTCAAGAAACATCGACGCGCTCACTTCGGTCGACCGCCCGTGTAGTCGCGTCCCCGCGAACCGAGGCCCATATTAATTTCGATCGTCGCGGAATACAAACGAAAGAACGACCTTCGGCAAATTTCTAATTTCACTCGGATGGTATCTATATGCGAGGAGTATTACCGCGGCGGCGAATCACTTTCGCACAGCGGGGCCCTTTTACCGAATCGCTGCACGCCCCGTGGACGTTCGCGTACGCAAACAGCCTGACTGACGTCACTTCTAGATCCGTGGGACGCTCGTGCTCGTATCCCTCGTGACGCGTGACAAGTTTCCTTTATAACGGGCAACGTTTCGAAAAGGGAGTCGAAAGGGGAGCTCGATGAAAGCCGCGACCACGACCACGAGGCCGCAACAACGCCACAGTACCACGCTAATGTGCTCGTCAACTTTTACGAGATCGTGCCGGCTAATACGCTAGAAAGTCTCTCGACGGTTAATGGGTCCGACCAACGAAACACAGAAAAGGAACACGGTAAATGGCTGCTTTGAGTATTCGTACGTCCTTAATTGCTCGTTTTTGCACTACGATTTAGCCGTAGGATCGAAGGTAACGTTCGTAGAAATCCAACGTTTCAACCGAGTGTGTGAAACGCCTTCTCAAGTCTACGAATTTCGACAATTTCGACCGTCGTCGTTTTACGAAACGTTCGGCCGCGTGATTTATCATGGTGCATATAGTTGAACATAGGGGACATTAATTGCCATTTTTAATCGGTCTCGCACTATGTTCACGAAGTATGCCGTAATATCATTCTACCGGGTGAAGTGCTTTCTTGATGGGATTCGTTCCGGTGTTTCGAAATTTGCGATGATCATTGGTCGTTCATTATGCTTCAAAAATTCCCGTGGTTTCCACTTCGCGTGACGAAAGGTACGTTTAGACTGGTGTTTAAGACGGATTACAGTGCCTCGAGTTATATTACTCATCAATGTACGTGGAATAATAAACGACGTTAACTATATAACTTAAGAAGATGCGGCGGACATTGTGTCGTACGAAATTATCAATTTTTCAGAAACGAAATTCTACTCTGCTCTGTTCTCACGTGTCAACCAATTCTTTATAAGTCATACACCATTCTAAGAATAAAATGACGACAGTGGCATTTAACCGACTACTCGAAAGTATGCGGTATCTTGCAAAGATTTTGAACCACGCGAGAAAAGAAACTATTCTCACACCGATGACTCATCCTTGCATTTCGATCGTTAAATTACGAAAGCCTTGGCCGGCTAAGATGTCAAAACGTCGTTCGATCGACGAGGATGAGCTCGGCCGATTCTCAAGGCGTTTTATTTTTCGTTGCGTAAACAGACCTTCGGACATCCTGAACGCAGAAATCGAACCGCTGTTGAATGTGCAGCGAGTGCCACAACAGGTCGGCCAGCTCTGCTCGCGTATATGGTATCCACGCACGATCGGAATTTTCCGATAGCCACCAAGCGGCGATTTATGGACGCGCGAGGAAACGGACGCGAGCCGTTATACACGGCCTCGAGTCGAACCTGGAAAGGGGAGGCTCGACATTCGAAGCCTATGCTCAATATCTGCTTGTATTATATCGCTGGCAGTTGCGGCCGCAAACCGATCAACTGTAAGGAAACCGAGGGTGCCTTCCTAAGGACTCGAATGCTTCTACTTGCTTACAAATCCTTGCTTCAGGTTTCAAGATCGCTGAGATTTTCGATTATTATAATTTTTCGTTCGATATCATCGAAACCGAATGCTGAACGCAACGTATCAGCAAATGTATTAACCATCCACGTTTTCATCCTCGAAACCAGTATGAATTTGTTCGATGAATCAGCCTGAAGCTACCAGAGAAAACTACCATAGAAAATAAATCGTACAGCAAAATAACTACATATAAGTACGATAAGATGTGCCAATCGTAAATAGGATTCACGAATCGTTACTGAATTTTCTCAAAACGCTTTCTTTCTTCTAAACATCGATCTGCCAATACTAACCCCACTGTTCCATCATAATTTCCAACAGATTTATCTCGGAGAATAGTCACATATGGTGCCCCATTGAACGTTACAAACATGTATGCCCACGAGACCCGCGGCACGGCTCGGACAAATTGCCAATCGGCAGTCAGCGAACGGGTGCTCCTCGAGCAGAGAAGTATTCTCGCGGCGTTTCGAGCGACGAACACGGTGACTATAGGACAACGATGCCCCGGGGCAAGGACTACGGGTTGCGACCCCAATCGCATTCGGACTCCGCTTTGTGCAGGTGTGCGTGGTCATTAATCCAGAAATGGAAGTGAATGCGGGTCCAAATGCTAGCCAGAAGCAGACTGGAGCGCTGCGTCGTTGCACGCTTGTCTCTTCTTTCCCTTTATACCCTTCTTGCGATGCTTTTTTCTCTCGTAGCTGGTGATATACTTAATAAAGAAGAGGCGTGGCCCGTGCCCCCGACCGAGCTATTTCGCGGTCCCAAACGGTTTAAACGCGCTACATCGCGTGGCTATTTTACGCGAGCAAACGTAACAACTTTTTACCGCTGCCTAAGTAACTGCTAGTTCTCCGGTGGCCATTAAGGTCTCATAGGATCGTTTCGGCAACCAGTCTTTTTTTGCGACGTACCGTTTTGGGGCACGGGCTATCGGAACAAGGTAATTCCGCGCGTTCTACGACCGCGTTAAGCGCAAGGAGTATTACAATCTGCTCCACACATTCTCGAAATGCTCTTCTTTTTCACAGTGTTACATTTCACATCTGCTCTCTATTTGACATTTACATGAAACGTAATGAAATTTGTGAAAAGAAAAAGAAAACACCTGCACGCTTTTAATAAGCAAAAGATCTAAATCCTGTCACTTTCAATAATTAGCTACAAATAATCTTTCTTACAAAAAGTATTTGCATACTGTTGAAGTGGTCACCACACTTCTAAGAAAACTCTACATCTGGTCTTTTTAGTTTTCTCAAGCATTGAAGCCATCGTCAGCGTATAGACAAAAGACTGGGACGAAGGCAGACTATAAACAGTAGGCAACGATGGCTTGAGGGCTTTCAGTCATAGGGTAACACTGCTAGCGTACGGATCTGGACCAGCTCGAATTATATTCCTATTTGTATTTACATTTCTGTATTAAAATATATTTTCTACCTTACAATTTATCCACGCGTTCCTTTGTTCACGCATCTAATAACCTCAACACATACTCTTGTATTTATTACAATATTCAATGAAGTCCAAATATATGAAATTTTCTATACCTAGTCGAGTTGTATCACTAACGATTCAAAGACACTTATCCTAGTAGCAATACAGCTCGGTTAATCGGTTGCGTTCGCAAGG
Organism: Bombus fervidus; assembly: GCF_041682495.2. Taxonomy (NCBI): domain Eukaryota; kingdom Metazoa; phylum Arthropoda; class Insecta; order Hymenoptera; family Apidae; genus Bombus; species Bombus fervidus. The sequence goes on from NC_091532.1 coordinate 6,839,622, forward strand.
ACGCGAGCTATCGCTTGTATGGCCTTGACTCGTTCGTAAAACGAGGTTTGCTAAGCAAATCGATCTCCCATGGAATGGCTAGGGTTGGTGGGCTCGTCCGCAAGCGGTATGTAGAAAAAATCGCCCATAATTAACCCATAAAGCAAGCGCAATCGTCGGAGATCTCCGCGGTTTTATCCATAAGCGAGAGCGCAGCCACTTTCCAGCCACGACTGTTCCATGATACTATTATAGGTGTATGCAGGATCGTGCACCTGTGCACGCGCGCGCATAGAGACAGGCGATAGCCGATAGTGTTGCTTTCCTTCGCCTTTGGTTCATAATGTGTAATTCTACGGTGTTGCGAGCGTTGGAATTTTAAACGCGCCACTCGAATGCCCCGGCCCAATGCGGACTATGCTAAGCGTTAACTATGCTTATCGACCCCCTGATTTAGAAAACTATGTTAACAATGTATCAGGAATTTTAAACGATCCGACAAATATCGAATTGACGTTTGTTGGCTTATCGCGGCGAAAGAATTAATGGTATGCGCATAAAGAAATTTGTCCCTTGCGATATTTGCATTTTTCACTCTGAATTGGGATTAACGAAAATTCTCTTCAGCGTTGGATAGGTGTATGAATGCATTGTGAAAATTCGTCGACTCACCCGTAGATATGGAGAGCGGCGGCGGTGTAGGCGTCGTCGAAGGTGAAGGGATTCTTCTAGCCGCGGCGGTAATTATAGCCGCTGGACTATACCGAGGCACCTGCAACACCACAGGAGTTTTCACGGACAGATCCACTGGTTCCAGTTGCACCGGCGGTCCCGCCGCCTGAAACAGAAACAATCATGCTCGTTAATGCACGCTACAATCAATTTTGCAAAATGAGCTTCCCTTTGGCTCGATGTAATGAAACAACGGCTGCCTAGATGTTAATTCCCAGAATTTAGAATTACCCGACTGTGTAATTAGAACTTCTGCTACGCTGAACGCGTATCGCGAGACGAGTTCCGCGTTAGATCTTGTTCGATCTTACTGTTCCGCCGAGTGTGTGAAAATGAAAGAATATTCTTTTTATTTTCTTTTTTCTTTTTAGATCAGAGGAGATTAAAAATTCCTTACTAATTAAAATACAAATATTCAAATCTAATATTCCAACGTTTGAAAGAAAATACAGGATACCGTTGAAAATACCCGTTTCTGAATCGCCTTATAATCCGAAACGAAATTCACGCGCTCCACGGTCGAAGTTATCGCGCTTCAATGATCGAGAGCGGCCGATCTGAAACCTCTCCGAGGGAGTGAGCCCGATAAATCGATAGCCAAAGGTACTACCTTCGTACCTAGCTTATCTGCTGCAGAGCACGATGCTGGTAGCAGGCCCAAGTGCTTTCGCGCAATTAGCATAACTAGCATTGCTATTGACGTGGACTAATCACGACCAGTTCCCACGAGATTCGAATGACCCGAGAGCTTGCCCACTGTCTATAGCACCGATGTTATTTGACTTTCTCGATCGTCTTCGATCGTCCAACGATCAGTGGACGCGATGAACGAGAGGCAAAATCACTTTCGCGCGTCCAAATGATTTCCTGAATTACGTTAAATCTCATCGAAAGGCGAGAATATATTATTTATACGTAAGCTCGTGTTAACGAGGATTACTCTGCTTTTAAAACATATTGAAGATAAGATTGTGGAAACAAGTTGTTGGATTACAAGCGTGATGATTCGAGGGAAAGCATAACTTCAAAGGAATCGACTCGTCGATTTGTCTTCGTTATGTTTTTGTAATCCGAGTAATTATAAGATCATCATCGGCATTCGCCTGTCGCGCTTAATAACTTGCGTATTTCCCTCCGTTTGCCAAGATTTATGGCCGTGCCACACGCGAGAACGACATCGGACACAAACTTGCATTTGAATTTTTCGTCCTGATCGCTGATTGCGATTCTTATTGCCGCGGATTAATATCTCGGATCAGGATTAAAAGAAGATTTAAAACAAGTTTCGACAGTAATGAGAGACATCCTATTCTACAGAATTCGTACAAAAACGCGGCTATAAATCCACTGTCAACAATCGCACTTGAAACGCACGTATCAACGTTATAGGTTTCCTCTTTCATGATTATCTAAATTCCGCCGATATTTCAATGTTCAAGAAAATAACTCGTCTAATTCGCTTGACACATTAATAACAAACTCGTCTGATCCACGCTAACGAAAGTCTTTTCTCCAATCTCAATTCCATCCTTAGAAAAAAACCGAAATCGTCCAATTATCGAACCGTCGAACAGAACGCTGTCGATCTGGCGTCGATTTCCTTCAACCCTTCGATACAACCTGTTTCGATGGAAGAGAAGAAGTCGTCGTCACGGGCGACAACGAAAAAGAGGCATTTTGTATTCTACGAGTACTCGCGCGAAGGATCCGTGCCGGTATCGGATTCACAAAACAGTCGGGCGGAAGATCAAATTTACAGCGACGAGACGTTTCGACCACCGAGAAAGCACAATTGTTTCCAGGTAATGTCTTGACGAGACGTGGGAATGCTCGAACATATATCGGCAATGAAAATCGAGCGTCCGCCGCCCCCGCCTTTCCGTACAGCCTCGAACGAACGGTATCGCGTCGTGCGACACGATACACGGCTAATAACGTAATCCGGTTGACAACTGGATGAAGTGGTAATGTTGCACGGTTAACAAATCGTGGACAATGCCAAGAGAAAATAAAACGTTTCCGATGTAGGCTGCTAAGGTTGCCATTGGTCTATATTCATTGGTTTCTGGCATTTCGAAATAGATTTGGAACGAAGTACTTTTACGTAAGAAAGGAAATCTTGAACGTTAGAGATTTCGATTGGTTTCACGTCCGTTTATTTCGCGTTACAATTCCATGCAACGAAGTAAAAGCAGAAGTACTCTCGACCGAGATGAAGATGTTTGAATAAACAAAGAATCCAACGTATCTCGCGAAATGTAAAAAATTATTGAAGAACCAGGCGACGTTGCTTCTCGGCGAGGATCGACGAAATAACCGACGACGCTGAAAAGCTTAAATTTCTACTTTGGAAACAGATTCATTAAAATTGGAAATTGATCGACTACTTGAAGATTAAGGCTAAAACGGAAAAGGGTTTGAGGAAGAGAGCGAGTAAATTGGTCGAATCAACGAATCAACATTTTTTTCTTACCAGATTATTTCAATTTGTTCATCTAGTCAAACTATCGATTCGTACATTCTCGGTAACGCGATAACATTCGGCAATAATCTACCGCACGCGACATTTGACATAAGCAGCAGTTTGCTCACGATAATAATTCGATGTTTGTAATCGCGGATCGTGTCTGGAATAGGAAGAACTTGCGAAATGAACCGGCAAATCGATCCAAAAAAGAGATACTCGTCACGCGAGACACGCCCATGGCAGTGTTCTCGTTTTCAGGAAACTCGTCGTTACGTGCATTTGTTATTCATGACTGGGGACAAGGGTCTAGCAGGTTCGCTTGTAGTTTCGGCCACGAGAATGAAATCGTTATGGCATGCGTATCACGACGTAAAAAAAATGGCGCTGTCTTTGCAATCTCGCTGTTCTAATTAAGGAACTTGGCTACGATCGATTTAGAATTTTCCAACAAACGGATATAATAAATCTGCTGAAATGATGATATGCAAATAATGTTCATTTCTACGTAATGCTGAGGTGGAAAAGTTTAACAAGATTATCGGTCTAATTGCAAATGGTACAGATTTGTTTTTCTAATTCTTAAAGATTTAGAAATTTGAAAATTTACATGTTGCACAATTTGATAATTCCACGCACCTAAGATTAATATGCCAATGGAGAACTTATTGACAAAATTGAAGGCAAATCCTTAAATTTCGCAATATGCTTCGGTTAGCTTACGACATTCGTTTCCCGAGCAATCTTCATTCGATGTACAGCGACGCATACGCAATAACGAATTGTAAATCAATACGTTTTAACGAGAATTCAGCAAAGAGATCCGTCTCTCTTTCCATGTACCGTTTCACGCGATTTGTCTCGGTACAAAATCTACGATACCTGAGCCTCTTTTAAAAAAGGAACGAAACGACGGCGAACCTGCTGTTCTACGGATGAAATCAAACGACGTATTAAATCTGCGATGACTAATGAAAGACCGGGTAAACTGTTCTTAATGATGCTGGTACGCTCGAGATATATAAGGAACATATGTAGCAGCTTATATACTGCATATTATACGTACATATGTTCCCACAGTAGCGACTGGTAATGAGAATATAACGTTCATCAATCATTCGTTAGGCAATCCACGACCGAACGAATCCCGGCGGAATTAATTTAATTACTACAAATGTTTCGTGATAAAAATGGCCGGCGATCAATTCATTGCCAGCTCGGAGTTACATCGGTCGCTGTCCCCGCGATAATTTATGCAAAAGAGCAGCGGAGATCGAACATAGGCTAGCGCATTATCGTAAGACGTTATTAGATCGGTTAAACGTAATTAAGAAAATTTAATATGGATAATGACCTCTAATAAATATAATAATACGTTAGCAAGCAGTGATCGATAACTTTTAATGAGCCGTCGTCTAGGGAAATTGATACCGGGTTCTTTCATTTGTCAGATGTGCGTGGATGTGTACGTCGAAGAGACGAGAAAGACAGAAGAAACGAATATTCTTCTTGAACCAGCGGCTGGTCGCCAATTAGACAGTAATTAAATCTTATAGAAAGTTAGAAGTCGTTCTAAGTTCTTTAGCGTTCCGTTCACGAAAGAGACATACTCTGACACTGAAATAACGAAATTTCCGTAAGATAGAGACGATCGATTTGCGATCATCTGTTTCTCGTTTATCTCGTTTTACTTTATAAATTCAACCAATTTCCATTCGCGTATCCATCTTCTCCGTGAAAAATACCGTTGTTGAGCCTTGACATTTGAATTTCCCGTGCACCTTCTACAATTTGATCGAGTCGAGATTAAAATCGTCGACGCGAGATCCGCAAATGGTTCGCGCGGGAAAAATCGATGCATCGATGGATAACGTTGCCACTATAAAATACAAAGAGTTTCGGGTCGAGCACGAGGAATAAATTAGTCGTCGGGTCCTGGCCTTCCTAGAGGATCGGAGGCGAGCATGTGCACAACGGCCGGCTTATGGCTGTCTTTGGAATTATCGGCAAGATCTACCGTGGCCGAAGTAACTACGAGTTATTACGAAGATAGGCCCATTATATATTATACACGGTTTCTTTTTATTACGATCGGCTCGGCGTACGCGCCGCGGCCATGCAAGCTCGACGCGCGCGAGATTAGGTTAACAGCCGATGTAGACATTACCGGAGATAGGGTGTTTATAGAGCAATTTTTGAGACGACGAATTAGTCTGTCCACGGTAACGTGCGATCGATCTATAACCTTGAACGTCGCAACACGTTTTCTCTCGATTTCTTGCTCGATATAACGTCATTCGTTCAATATAGCCGAACTTGTTGCGTGATAAGATCGGTTTCGAGATAATTGCGTATAGGAAAGGGGTATCGATGTAGGATACGAATGTAGCTCTTGGACTCGTAAAAATATTGTGATATCACTGTACTTTCTGTATTTTCTTTATAATTTCCAACGATACGATTGCTTTGTGTATCATCGTGTACATTACTTAAAAGACATCGAAAACAGATTTGCAAGGAATTCCAGTCTTATTTTGAAATAAGAAAGATTTGATAATATCTTGGAATGAGATCTTCTGAAATAGGATTCGTACAAATATTACAAATAATGTGACTCTCTTACTTTTCCACGCGATGATGTATCGTTAAGTAACTGTTATAAAACGAAAGAAATCAACCTGCAAGCAAATAACCGAAGAACTTCATATTTAAAGAAACGAAGCACGACAAGTCTCAATTTAAAACGTCCAACTTAGTAGTTCGCTGCACGTGACCAATCTCGGCAACTATTCACTTGATCGAACGCATACACGTCTAATACATACGCATTAAGAGCACCGCAATTATTGATTGCTCGAAACTGACGTCGAGCAGATTATGCAAAACGCAGGGTAACCCGACTTCTTTTTAGCCAGACGAGCAAAGGTGATCCAGGCAGGTACGTGTCTGAACGGCACAACTGTCTTCATTAACGTTGCGCGCGAGTAGTAGCGGATAAATCAGTTTGCTGGCCGCTGTAAGTCGTACGGGGCTAATCGAGGCTGACCAAATTAACCGGCGGCGCACGGTGCACGGACCTTTGGAACGCGGTATTATCCTTATTTACCGAGCAGCCGTGCCCCGTGGCCACCTTCCCTGTTTCGCTTCTTTTGCATTGGCCCTTTCACGCAACCTGCCGAACGTACTATATCTCCAGCACGATTTATATCCTCCATCGACAATCGAATTCTCATCGTCGTTCGTATCGCGTGAATTATTCGATATAATTGTCGAAGAAATTGCCCAAGCGTATTAAACGAGATAATATAAGATTCGTGCAAAGTTTCTTGCAAGTTGACCTTCGATCGCCGATACTTTCGGTTACCTTCGTAGTGTTATTCATCGGTGAATGTTAACAAGGTGTAAATGCAATGGTAATTAATTGCGCGAGCTATAGATGCAAGTAATTAAAAGCGATTATACGATGCTGTGTAAAACTACTTTACTGCTATGAAAGTTTTGATATATGGTTGCAGACGTAAATGGTAAATAATTTACGAGGTATTTCGTATGAATATTACGGACCATTTGTATCCGAAACTGTAGGTAAGAAATCAGTGCAATGCGTTTCTTAAAAGTGGTGTTATACGATCATATGGAAGCAAAAAGCTTGATACCCAATCGATACACCGAAACTTATCTTGTTCGTCTTGAAACATGGAGAAAGAAACCCGGACTCCTCCGAAATTCTACTCGCGAATTCCCGACGAAATGGTTCGACCACGTCCCGCATTTCGACGACAGCAGAGCAAATTAGAGGCACGGTTCTTCGAAACGGAATCATACATCTTGCAGCGTATCGTTACAGCAAGGACGGGCCTTTTTACGAAACTGTCAATCGCGATCGAACACGGAACCACTTCGGACGGCTCAATTCGAGCACCGGGAATGTTTATGACACCGGTCGTTCGTCCCCTTATTTGGGATGAGAGGTGCTCGTTAAGCGAAACGGACGAAATAAAAGCGGAGAACTACACGGTGAAGGAAGCGCTAATTCGAGGAAAGGACGAGCGTCCCCATAACGTTGCGAACGCAGTTTCCATTCGTCCTCGATTTCCATCGAGAACGAACCCTTTTTCTCACCTTCGTATCACTCTTTCCGACGTTAATTTGCTTTTTACCGCGACATCTGCGGCCAACCAGCAGTGGCTCCAGCCTTTTTCGACCGGGATTGAATTCAATTAGGAGGTCGTAGAACTTCTACGGTGGTCGTTACACGCCGCCAATCGAACGGAGGAACGACCGTAGCGTTATTTTTGCGAAAATCGACTCCACCAGCGTGGTAACTTTCATCCTTCCACGCTACGGCGTTGCGCAACAAATCGTATGGTTTTTTCCCTGCTAGGTACTGAGATGGACCGCGCTTTCTACCTTTCACCGCGCCAGTTCCTAATAAATAATTTATTCGTGGATTGGTTTCGCCGTGGTCGATCGTTTTCTGCCCTAATCCCGCATTCCTAAAAATATATTCAACGATCGAGGCCCGGTGTTCCCGTCGAAAACAGCCTGGTCGCAGGTGAAACGCAGTTCACGTTCGCTCGCGGGTGAAGCAAGACATCGACCGTTCGTGGTCGATGTTAAACAGGGCCATGAAAACGAAACACTGGCACGAGGGAAACAACAGAAAAGGAGAAAAATACCGAGATCAAAAATCCTGCGCACGTTTCGCGATACGAGACACGCCTCGTGACATCATCGCCGCTTGATCTCCGGTCCCACGAGAGTAGAAATAAGGGAACAGACGGCGAAACCATTCCAAGACATATACAAGAACGTTGTCGTGTATGATAAGGCGAAACGAAAGAAGGAGATGTCGAACAAGTTCGTACGTACATGCGAATTAATCCTTTGATCGCAACATCGATACGGTTGAAACTTCCGCGAGTGTAAAAATCGCACGATAAAAGAATTAAACAACGACGGTCTTGTCACGCGGTATCGGAGACGCTTCTTCCATTTGTAATCCCTTTGCACCGCTACAACCATCGTTGCTATATCTATTTCTCTTCCTTCTTTTCCTTCCGATCGACTCCACTAGTTTTCTATAAAATTTCACCGTTCTTTGTTTCGTCGTTTTCCACGATGCGTTTGCTCTCGTGGAATTTGCCGGCTTATCGCTCTCCTCGTAAAGATGTCATTGATTATACGCGCCGTCCGCGCGCTGAGATATTACGCCTAGTGTGAATATACCGTGCAATAAAGATGCCTGTGTCGGGCGCATGCGAGCGTGTGCGCGAGTACACGCGCGTTTATACGCGATGGTGCAAGATCCAGTGCATCTGTGAGCGGCTACGTGCCGCGACTGAAGCGACGTGTTGGTGAAAGTCGCGACGGGGTTGCACCGAAGGGAATCGCGTCGCGGTTGTTTAGACCGATGCATCCGGCTAATTGCACCAGGCCCTACGCTGTCTCCGCAGACCAAAAAGGATCAATGGGATCGGATCTTTGTCCAGCGTTTGTTCCGGCGCCAGATGAGAAGAGAAAACTATATCGTTTTAATGTATCAGAAATTTGTACAGTGACTAAAATTGAGATGGACTCCGCCGTCACTCCGCAATTGCTGAATCGCGAATGAACTTATTTCTTTTGAGATTATTCCTTTTCCTATCTTATATAACGAACGCAATAACGTTTTATTTCCTAATTATCTCATGCGCTAAAGATTCCCTGTCTCCCTCTCTCTCGCTCTCTCTCTCTCTCTCTCTCTTTCTTTCTTTCTCTCTTTCTATCGCTCTTTCTATGTTTCTCGGTGTTAATTACTATCGCTCTCAGGCCAGCTAAGCAGGCTCATCATCGTCGAAGATTTGCAGTTTGACTAGCGAGGAAGGGGGATCCACTTTCGAGGCAGGAGGGCACAGCAAGGATCGACGATGCAACCCGCTACACGAACGCGTGGTTTCGCCATCTCGGTTTTGCCATTCGTCTAGCAGCTTAAAGATGTCATTGATTAAACGAGCAGGAAGCGCCGAACGAAATACCTGCGCGCGCGTTTCTCACCCACACGTGGTCGGTTCTCGCGCGACGGCCTTCGTGTGGGCAACGCATTATGGTGCGGCCGACGTATGAATAGCCATGGCCCCTGGTCCCGTGAGATGCGGCTGGGCGTGTACCCAGGTCCTTTTATGCGGCACGATACCTCGTGGCATACCAGATTCATCCGTGGAAAGAAGAATACCGAGCCTCGGCCTCGAAATCAGTCACGCTCGAGCCGCTCGTTTGCGAGCCGGCCACTTTATTCACCGTGAAATCTACCTTTTAATTCGATCATAGTTCTTGTGATACGATTCGAAAGGTGGCGTGAATTAAAAGTCGCGTTGAAAACCAGAGACATCGTATTTTATTGTAAAATTATAGTGTAGCATCCGAATGAGAATGATATTTTTATTTTGGAGCAGTAAATCTAAAAAAAGGAGAAGTTTACCGATAGCGTTATATAAAACAGAAAAGAAAGAAAGCTTGTATCGTATCGTATGATATCGATCGAACATTCGCAAAGCAAACGATCTAATCGCGTAATTTAAAAACGTTACGGCAGGAAGCCGAATCGAAATGATACGATCAGCGACAGGCTGAACGTCAGACGTAATTTCATTCGATGGTATTAACGTAAATACATGAATTCACTGTCTCATGTTGGCTGAGCAGAAGCCTCTTTAGGAAAATAAGTCACGCACGAAGGCACTTCATAAGCATAATGCATGTAGCGCCGTGGAACGAGAGAGAGAGAGAGAGAGAGAGAGAGACAGCGAAAAGGGGGAAAGAAAGAGAAAGAGAGAGGACGCAGAGCCATCGATATGCTTTCGAACGATCTGCTACCGGTGTTTATGAAACTCTTCCCTGCGGTGGCACTAATTCAACGAGAGTTTAATCCCCGTCGAGATACCCGCCGTGAACTTCATTACCCCGCGACTAATTATTGGTTCGTTAACGGTACAACGTACGGTTTATTGATTTTAACAGACGTGCGAAAACGAAAGTTTTCCCTAGCCGTGAGAGAGCTATAGCGTCTGTACGATATCTTGCCGTTCCTGCTCGAAGGAATCCACCCTACTTCGATCTTTCCACCGATCGATCCGACAGAACGACAAATTTGATTGCAAGTCATTCGATCTACCGTTCCAAGGCGGTCCTCTCGTGGTAGCTGATATCGACGATCAACCGGATAATCGATAATGGCGAGCAACAGCTACGTCCAATGCAAATGGTAAATTCTGCGTGAAATTAGGCGAACCGTTGGCTACTTTTATAAAACGGTTATCTATCTTGATTTATAGTCGTAGATCCGTGTACGTGCACAATGATAAATTATGTTAATGTGTTATTAACATAGACGATTTGAAGATTTAAAATAAAATTAGTTGAAAAATATCAAGCGCCGAATACTGAACTCTAATGCTAAATTCTAAACGCTCTTATCCAAGCTTTTACCTCTAACGACTATCATGAATCACGCAAGGATCACGTGTTAATAGATAACAAATATTATACAAATGTTAATAGTGTTGAGTTTCTAAAGGTTTCTCGCTAATAGTATTATGTGAATGAACGTTGACCGATCGTGCAAGAATATTGAATCTCGAGGTCTACGTTCGTCGAATACGTAATGCGGATTTGTAAAAGAAATTACGTCGATCCATTTGATCGCGACGCCGTGCCAGCGACAAGAGCGTCTCGCGTTGATAAATCGACGCGGCATCGACGATCCATCAGGCCAATTTCCTTCCCCGCGATGATTAAACGGCCATCAGAGGATATCATGGAAATAGATTTCCGTTCGTCGACCACGGTCGACCGGTAGGGAAAAAGAGCAGAGCGGGGAACGTAAAAATGCGACGATGCGTGGTGAAGCAGTCGATGAGCGATGCGACATTAAAGGAACGATCAATAACCTGGTCGTTGTTTAATGGGCTAGCCTTAAACGCGCTACGATTGAGCTACGATTGTCATTAAAGAGCCGGATAACATGGTGGGAACGTGCATTAATATCGGGAATTGACTCGGTTACACGCTCGGGAAACCTTATCATCTTCAAGTATTTGAATTATTCGTATCCTCAGTCACATACGAAAGACGTACAATTAAAATATCATCAAGATCAACGGGAATAATATATAAAAAGAAAAATACGAGTCTCACGACACTTAACCTTAGAAAAGCTATAATGAGACCAGAAATGAAAAATAAGGTCCTCGCTAATGTATAATATAATTCGATCTTTCGTTAATAAAAAGAAAGAGATATCTATGCGAGTACATACTTGCAAAGCGAGAAAATGAAATCTTCGAATTGAAAGGGAACAAGAGAGAGAGAGAAAGAGAGAACGTTAAGATTCTAAAATGAAATCTTAACGTCATAAATATTTGCATGCCGACGTGAAACAGGAATAAAAATTTCTGTTTTTACTCGAGCTGTCGTTAAATAAAGAACCGAACGTGATAAATGGTTGTCCGGTTCTCCGACAAACGATCGAAATCGAACAACGTAGCTTTTTTTCTCATGCAAATTGGCCGCCGTTCGCCGGAGTTAATCAAGACGCGGCGATCGCGGGGACAATAATCTTGTTATACGCGCGGATACCGTAACCGAGTATCGACAATAAGACCGATAAGTGGTCACGCAACCAGTTGATTAATTACACGCGACGAAAACGTCGACTCGATGTGCCGGGATTAGGCGTTTCTGAATTACCATCCAATTATCGTCAGCTGGCCTACAGCATCACGAAACGCGCTAAGGCGCCGTGTAATCGCTAATTGGGCAGGGGCCGGAGAACGCTAATCAAAAGCCGAACAAGAAGATTACGCTCCTAAAAGTAATGTAATTACACGTCGCGGTATCGTTCGAAGCCGGTGGGGAATAGGCGAGACGGAGATGGAAAGAGAAAGGAAAAAAGCGTGGCAAAAAGCAAACGCGCTCGAGCCGTTCGAGTCGACTATCCCCGAGAAGAGGAATCGTCCAGTGGAAACTGGACGTAACGTTAAAAGGTGGAATCTACGCATCCGGACACCTCGAGGCAAGCTTCTTCGCCGGTGAACCAGTGGGAGGAGATCGAAAATAAAAAAGGGGAAGAAGAAGAAGAAAGAAGAAGAAAAAGAGAAAAGAAACAGGCACGGATAAAACTAGAGAAGTTAAAAGAGCCGAGAGAGTCGTCGGTCCGTTCAACGTTGACATTCAAATGTACCGTACGATCCGGTGGGCAGCGTCCGGCTGCAGGAAGTCGTGAGCCTGCGTCTCGCGGGCGCACAGTCCACCGGGAACCTGTTTGATTAAACAAAAATGTCGCTTGCGATGAAAAGAGTAGGAAACAGTAATCGTTCGTATGTAGGAGGAAGGACGAGAGCGCGCGCTCAAGCGGGACAAACAGTCGTAGCCGTGTGCATAAATGCGAATAGCTGGACGTAGAAAAGGAGAGAGACCCGACCATTTTACGTACAACGGATAAAAGAACGAGATAAAAGAATAAAAGGTGACGAGAGGAAATAAAAGAAGAAGGAAGAACGAGACGCGAAACGAGAATCGTTGGATCGAAAGGTGAACATCGGCGCGTTTCACGGCGAACGTGGTAACGTCGGTTTTTCCAAACGGTTACGCGGCATCGAAACTAATGATGGAATATAGATATGGCGCCGGTGGTATCCACTTGGTTGCGCACCGCTCCGCACCGCGCCGCACTGGCAGGCCGCCGGCGATATCCTAAGAAAAGCCGATTAAAACGGCCTTGCAACGCCGTTTTTCACCGTCGGTGTCGGTGCCGCACAGAAAGAGTTGGGATCCTCTATAAGGAAGCACGAACCTCGACGCTGAACGGACAATGAGCGTGTGCCGCACTGGAAATGACATTTGAGCGCCTGCGAGGAGAATCGAAGCGAACGGGCCGAGGACGGTTAACAGTTGGCTTCGCCGCGGTCGTCGCCAACCCGAGAGGGAACGATAGAGGCAGAAACGCCAATAAGAACTATCGGCTCGTTATTGCTACCTGGCGGACGAGAATGTTTAAAGATCGTGACTTGTGTCGGCCGCCGACAGCTTTACGAATCCTGCAACCTGCGAATTTCCGCGATGCACATCGACCCAAGCCTGTGTTTCGCTTCCAGCCCTTATATATTCGAGAATCGATCGCCAGTCTGCAGACGACCACCACCGATCACTGTACGCTCGGTTATCAGCCGTTGTTAGTTTCGACGCCGAGATAAAGACTACTATTACTAGACAACGGTACTATTAATATTTTCTCGCGTGCACGCCGATGCCTCCTATTTGTCTCTGTCGATGAACCTCTTGTTCGCTTTTAGCGAGCGCGCACATACTCCTTTCTTGCGCGTAATAACTTCAAACGCGACGCGTATCGAGAACACGCACTCGTCGACGAGGAATAATAGTCGCGCTAACGGTTATCCTATCCAGGAATTCAATTATAATCCAGTAGTTCCCCAGTGTGTTGATCAATCAAATGTTAATGAAGTCACGTCCACGATCAGTTGAAAACAGATAGTTGTAGCACGCGAGCCCGTTGGATACACGAGTCGCGCCGCTTTTTTACAATAAATCAACCTAACGAGAATACTACTGATTGGTTCGAATAGAGAAGGCTTCGACCTATCAAACGAAACCGCGTGTCCGACTCTGTGCGCTCGTGGTTCCGTCGTCCAACTCGAATGAGAGTCATTAGACGGGCCAATTGAAAGAGGGATTAAAAAAAAGAAAAAAAGAGAAAAGATAGAAATAATCAACCATTATTATTAGAACTGGAATACGTAGCCGCGGCTACGTTCCTTTACTCGCTGATATTCCGTCACGGTCAATAGGATATCGCGAGATTACCGAGGAATAACGAAGATTAATTCGATAACACGCGGTCGAAAACAGCAGCGCGCTACCCACCCTATTCCGTTTACGTCGTTACGTCTGCGACGTAAATCGCTTCGGCTAAAAGTCCAGTGTAACGCGAGGCAAGTTGGTCGAGCGATAACGAGCCACTATTTATTCAAACGCATTCCATCGGTGGACTCGGTTCAATATTTATTTTATCTAGGTCCGATTGTCGCTAGACTAATAGCCGTACGGCTGTAATACAACGTCAAGATCCGATCTATTCCCAATGTTGTTCTAAAAGCGTATAGAGGCATTAGACGAGGCAGTGACGTGGTAAAAGTACACGCGTGTCGTGTACCACGGTAGCTAATATGTAGTAGCTTCCGTACGAAGTACTCGATCGAACGCAAACAGACGTCGATCGTGTTAACTCGAAAGAAAAACTTGTTCGACAGAACAACCGCGACAAAGAAAATGGTAAGAAGCCGAGTTTTCAAACATTATTCTTGACCAACGCAGTGGTACAACGAAGAGACGCTGTACCATTACCAATAACCTCGGCTATAAAAATACCGTTCTCATCGAGGTATCCCGTTAACGACATAACAGCGCCACTTCTTTCGGTTACAAGGTCTAATATCGTAAGAACGCTGCGTGAAAATACGTTTTCGCGTGTTGGAAACACTGTGTTATTCTCGTTACGTTAGAATCTTAGATTACGAGATGGAAGAGCTTAAAGTCTGGAATTCCGTTTAATTTAATCAACGAGAGTAGCGAGCAGTTGGCCCGGTATAACGAAGCTTCTATCAGAAATTCGTCGAAGATTACCTTACTGATATTATATATCGTAATTTAGTTGGAAATTACACCTACTGGTTTCTTATAAAGTTACGACGTAGCTGTAAATTGCGCTGTCATTTTTGAACTCGAAAATCGAGACAAAACGACTTAGTAGCGGTAGGTACTGATACTGGCTTGATTCTAGCGAGTCGAGTCACAACTTTCAGATTTTAAATATCTCGATCTTCTAAACTTTAAACTTTGATCTCTCGATGGAGATTACCGGCCAGGGAGCGTTATATAATTCGACGTATCGCGATACGGGCGCAATAGCGAACCGTAAATCGATACGCGCCATGCAACAAAAAGTTTCTATACGCGGTGAAACTGTGGACTTCCTTCTGAATAAATAAAGCGAGATCAAGATAAATAACGCTATCCTCCAAAATCACTTTAAAAAACAACTTCTGTAAGATCGCGTCCTAAAAAAACGCATCGAAGCAAAATATTAAGAACCTTGATACCTCGATGATCCAATGGGAATAAATTAGGTATAATCATCGGCTTGTCGGCAACGAGGTATCTAAAAAGTCGCCAATCAACGAGTATCTTCGTTACGTTACGAGATTGCCAAAGTACCATCACTGGCCAACGATATCCGTAGAAATCCGTGCGAGAAACAAGTGGAGAGGATAATCATAGAACAAGGGCGGAATGTGTGCTCCGCTATGGTCGACCTCCGTTCCCCTTTTATTTACGAGGCACGCAACGCCGCTTCAGGAACGTTTTAACGAACGAACGGTTCTCTTTTATAACAGCAGTCGGTCGTACAAATTAAGTGCCTTTCTTCCGATAGTAAACGTCCGCCTGTAATTTAGAGATTTAGAAATTGTGCGCCGGTGCTACCGCGGCCGCTGACATCGGCCAATCGCCAACCGGAGGGGAACCAATAACCACGTTCTTTCTTCTTCCTCGTCGACCTAGCCGATGAATTCATTCCGACCGCAATTCGCGTGTCGTCTGCTTTCTATTCTGCTTATTGCAGGTTCCATTAGCGACGCCCGTCGCCACAGCCCAACGCGCGCGCACGCTCGCGACTACGTACGACCAGCACCCTGGAATTCATCGATGTAAGCGTCGTATGTGCACAGCTGACGTCCGGATGAAACATCGGCGAACCGACATAATTAAACGCCTCGAGATGGTTATCCGATATTGCCAATAAGCAGCGTAGATCCGATACGACACTGACAAATAGCCGTATTGATTCGTTCGCGTGCATCCGATCGAGCGGTCGTCGATTAATTAACGATTTCGAGAATCGCGGAGAACGTTCACCGCGTTCGGATGTCGTCGCTCCGAGGAATCAATTTCGACGACAACGTCTACGAGCGACTCGACGCGAGAGATCGATCCCTGAGTTCGATCGATTCCGTTCTACGTTGTACGGGGCAAGGAGCGAGAAAGAGATCGGCTCGAAGCTCGGAACTATCTCGAGCCTTGAGATAGCATCTACGGAAACGCTGACAGCCGCGACCAGACTATCCTGCACTTCCATTCGATTCTCGGTGGAATCGGTACTTAGAGTTGCACGAAGTCGGATTCCAGATATCACGGTTCGTTATCTCATCTAACTTCGCGGTGGTCGATCGTTATGTGATCATTACGGTCACCGGGTCATTGCCAAGATCGCTTAGATCTCAATGATAGCGTACCGATCGGGGCTCAATTAAAAGCGTAGCGGCTGTAGAATGGCAGCCACGATGCACCGGAGAAAGAAAGAGAAAATTAGCTAGCTCGTTCGACTACCGTCTCGACCCACGTCCAAGTTCCCGTACGTTCCGCACGGTCCCAGAGTCCGGCCATGAATCTTAAAGGATCTCGTCGATCACGCGGCGGATCCATCACGAAATCCGCTTGTTCGCGCCGAACATATCGTTTCGTTCTTCTTTATGGTTTCCTTGGTCCGTGCGTCGAACGCAACATTACGAACGATAGTTTTCGTAGCCAATGAAACACGTAAGCAAAAAAGCACATCGGTGGCTTCATTGAGAGGATTATGAAAAATAGAAAGCCTCGTGTTTTCTCCAAATAGAAACGGCCTTTTCGACTGGCCTCCTTCTCGCTAACTATGCGAATCAGTTTATCAAGTAAAACGTTCCGAGAAACGAGCAACGCGCGTTGACGTTTATTCAATGAGCACGGACCAAGTCGACCGAAGAATCAACGCAGCTGTTAGGCGGAACAGTCACCGAACAAATATTTAACGAACCGGCTGTTCGATCAAACGCTCCTCGAAACGAACGAAAACATCGTGGCAGCCTATGAAGGAATCGAAGGTTGCGTGGCAGATCTCCACGTTGCCGGGATTTCACAGGCGTCCAGAACTGTCAATCACCTAATTTGGGGATCGATCGTCGAGGCACCGGTGCGGTTTCGAGTAATTGCAGGCTTGTTGGCTTCCCTGGCCGCGCCGAGGTCGGATAAACACACGGGAATCAGACATCCGCGTCCACAGCTACGTTTAATCGAATGATGATATTTAATTACAGTCCGTCGTATCCTCGCCGATGATTAATCGACGAACGGAAAGGTGCCATGGTCGGAATTTCGGATCAACGCTGCCGCGAAGATGCAATTAATGCGATCAATCGTTATACTATAATTCGAAAGATGGCCAGCCTGTACAATATTGTACGACATCATAATCGCTGTACGATTGTGTCTCGCTCCCGTTTAAAATCAGAACGAAACCAGTTTTCGACCGAACTCTGTGATCCCTTGCGATCGAGCCTCGTAGAAAGTCCGCTGCGAAGTCACCGACAGAGACGGAAACTTTGTTTTTACTCGTTCTATTGATTTAGTGTAAATTCATGCTGTAAATTTGATGACATAAGTATGATCGATGAAGAAAATTACGAAATACGCTAGCGCAACAGTGTGTTAATGAAGGCTCAGAAAATTTTGAATAATTTAAAAATCGACTCGTACGACTTCGGCGCAAAGTATATTCTCTATGCGAAAACGTGTTAATCGCGAGCAAATAAAATTCTACCTACACGGGATTAAAGCATTACGCTTGTAATCTTCCTATTTAGCGGCAGAAGAAATCTTATCTATGGCTTCCTCGTATATGTAGATACTTGTTCAACAGATTTTAGAGCAGAGTTTAAAACAGAATCTATGTATTTTTCTAATTCTCGCTCCTAGATAAAGTCATAACCGAATAAATATCGCCCTATATATCCTCGCGGGAAGAATACGTAGAATAAATACGGACCATGTAAAATCATTGCGATCGTTTGTAAAGATATCCGGTCGTTCGTCATCCCCTGCCAATTTTTCCTTTTCAAAGTCACGAAGCACGAAGTATCTCGTCTTTCGTACGCAATGCGTTAAGCACTTCGTCATCTATCAAATTTTGTAACGACCTAGGTCGCAAAATAGCCGGTTGTTACGCAAATTTCGTGATCGTAGTATAACAACTAAACTCGATCTATCGTCATCGGTTGGAAGAGGTTGCGCTGGTTCGTGCAACAGGCACAATGTAACTGGAGAGGTTGGGTCGCTTCGAACGAGACTGAAAGTGCAGACGCCAGGATCGTATAAATAGAACCACCTGTGCGTAACTGTACGATTTCTAAGTGGCAGGCGCTCCATGTAAATCCGAACGAAGTCTAGAGCCGCGAGAGCGACGTTCCTGGACAGGGCAGTTGTTGAGCCGAATGAGACGAGCGCTATGACGTGTGTACACCACGCAGGGGGTACCACTTCGATCGATACTGCTCTTGAACCATCGATAATAAATCATATTCCCCTCGATTCGTCTCGTTCTAATCGGTAATGGATGTCCGAGCAGAGCTACGGTTTTAAAAACGGAGGGGAGATATCCTCGATGAAGGCGATAAAATAAAATCTCGATAAAATAAAGTTGACTTTGTTTATCGTCGAAAATTAAGTTTATCGTCGATCGCTCTTTTGATAACGACACGAGAAATGATCTTTGATATTAAACTGGTTTTATCTCGAGGTTCTTCTACTTTAAAGGTTAGTTTATCTGCTTAATAACTTCTTTCACACGATCCACATTCTTATGATAAATTACCGTAATTACCCTTAATCAACAATTCCACGAAGATTCCATCTGAAACTTGGAAAAGCGAGCAAAAGAGAGCAAAGCGAAAGCGTATCGTCCCAATTGCCATCTTATCAACGAACCTAATGCCAATAATCGATCGTCGATCTTGCATTCGATTTACTCGTTCAAACGTACGAAAGTGCGTGGTTCACGCCATCATCGATCGCATCGCGAATACCAAGTAAAGCTAACCACACGTCGAGTCGGAAAGAATATTTTGTCACGACCGATCGTTACCAGCAATCGACGAGCCCCGGCAAACAGAACGTGTCTATACGCGGATAGCGGTGAATCGGCAATCACGTAGCTGTTTCTTTTTTTTTTTTTCCTTTTTCGCCGCGATGACGATCCATGACACGACGACGCGACGTCGTGAATCGACTGGAACGAGGCATCGCCTATCAAAATCGAACAAGCGAAATCAAGCCTCGACTTTTTGCGTACTGCGATCCTTTCTCCCTTCAACGTGTAATTCGCTTGGCACGGCGTATACGTATAGAATAGACCTCGAAAGATACTGCGACTTCCAGCTCGGACTGTGTGATTTAGCGAGGAAACGTAATAAAACCCGCGGCAGTGAAAGAAGACGACACGCGGTCAACACTCGCGGCGCCTCTATTCGTTCGCGGCTTAGCGCGTACGGTACTCAACAATCAGCGGCGGCAGATGTTACGACTCTGAGCTAGGCTGCAAGCGACTGACTCGACATATTTCGTAGGGCGAGAAAAAATCCTGCCGTTTTATGCGGCACCTTCCTCTTCCTCGTGGTAACGAGTACTTACGCCGCTAACCGGGACGAATCGCGCACGCCTAAGATCGCGAGGAAACAGGCTGCGCCCCGTCGACCAGATGCGGCTCGCCTCCGGTTCGCCAATCGAATTTACCGGTGGTGGCCGCCCGAGAAAAACACGGATGAAGGATGCGGCGAAGCGCGTCAACGATTTCAGAACACACCGCGCGCATCTCGCGTATCTCGGGGGACCGTACAATGGAAACACATCTACAATCTCGCGTCATACATCTTCGCGATGTTTCGCAGCCGAGCTGTGATTTACCGTGCAACACCGTAAGGGATGATTGTCGATCCTCTTCGCAGTGGAACGAGGTACTTGTTTGCTAGAAAGGACCGACGAGGCTTCGTTGACTCCGATCGAAGAAATAACGCGAGGTTTGTGACGGTTGGGGATTTAGCGACAAAAGATGCGAGATTAGAGTCTGAGTAGAGTAGAAAGTGGTCGTGGGTGTCTCCGGCTTGAGTGGAAAATTACTCGGATTAAGAAAATTTTAGTAAAATGCGATAGGTATCGAAGGAACGTGAAACACGGAAGAAAATTAGGATGCTTTCGAGTCGTTAGGATTTGTCAAATAATTCTCGAGCGGTGAAAAATGCTTGATAACGAAATACGCTGATAGAAAGTTGGGTGTGACTGAAGAGTTCTTGAGATCATCGTGTGAATGGAGAGTGTGACTGCGCAAGATTTCGAGTGGACGTGACCATGAGTTTCCTAGGACTGTCTCTTCGGAATTAAACGAAGTTCGGAGCAGGAGAAGGAAGATCGAGAGAAAGAGTTTCGTACGCAGCGGTCGCGACAAAAATTTAACAAACTAATTCTCAATTTAGTTATTATTATCAATGATAAGTTGTTTCACAAACGTATTTGTCAAACGGAAAATCTTTACATCCACGTAAAACGTACGAAGCAACGAGGAAAACCTGGGAACGCGTAAATGTAGAAAAGAGGAACAAGGAAAAGGATCGAACAAGGCCCACCTGTTGGTCCATCGAATGGACTATGATCGACGAGGAAAGTAAACGCGATCGTGCAAACACACAGTCTTGCAAACATCCACGTGCAGGTATGCGCGCGAGCGGGCGGCCGAACAGGAAAGATCATCATCGATCGAGAATCCGTGGGCCGCGTGTGAATCGTCGGAGTTATGCCTTCGACAAAAGCCACCGGAGTGCCTCGACAAAGCAATTCCGTCTGTGGAGGCACAATCGAACGAGACGCGCCTCGTTCGGACGTGTTTTGCGCCGGAACCCTCCTCCTGGCTCCTCTTGTAAAGCGGGCAACGCGCGTTCGTCTCGCGCTTGCTCGAGCGCGTACACGTCCGTGAGAAAGAAACGAAGGGAGCTGAGATAGCCGCGTTTCTGTGTGCGTTAACGTTTGAAAATATATGCGACGACTTAGCAAGCAAACGACTCGTACACGTGCGAAACTTAACAACGTATAGGCAACATAGGCGTGTACAGTTCGTCAGGTACCATATCTAGTTGTAACGACAAAACAGAATTTGATTTGTTTAATCGTCGTCCGTACGATTCGTTGGAATAATTATTTAATCGATCGAGCCCATCTAAATTTAATAATAAAATCACTATAATAAAAAACATCTACTCCCACTAAAAAACCTCGATTTCCGATCGAAGTTTAATTTAAATCTTTATCGCCAAACGTCTCGTAAATAAAACTCAACGCCGTATTTCTTCTTCTAAAGTAAAACAACTCTTTTAATATTCGAAAAAAATGACTACGCATGTATTTTCAAACCGGACATGCTGATCGTGCGTGCACGCGCGCGCGTTGGAGAGAGTGTGTCGGTGTGGCCACACCTCGTGCGATGCCCGTTGCGGCAGGCTGGTCGACATGTAAATTCGTAGACGTAAAACTCGCAGCCGCGAGTCACGCGAAACGATGAAGAAGAATGCGTTGGTTCTGGCAGGGTGGCGACACGGATGAGGGGTCGGAGGAAGACCCGGGATCTCCAGCTGTCCGACGCTCGATTAAAATGCCATTGGCGAAAACGTGGACTGGGTTGGCCTCTAAAAGCGATCCATGCTTTGCCAACGACTACGCCGTGGGATTCCAAAATGTTGGCCGTTTTGTGCGAGCCGCGCAGTCCACGCTCGGTAACGTATCGCTTTCGACCAGATCAAGATCGTCGTCCCGATTTTACCGACGAATCCCATTTCCGTTGCTCCTCCGCGCGTTTTGAAGCTATTCGAGATAGAACTAGAAATTGAATCTTTCGGTATTACGTAGATGTATTTTTTTTTTTTTTTTTTTTTAATTAGATCTTTATAGATCGTCCTCTCCAAACGCGAAAATAAAACAACGAAGTTGGATACAACATCGTTATAAGCGTGTTCACAGTTTAAAGAGTTAAAGGACGGCGACGTTGTAGATATCAATGCAAAATTCTTATCTGGTACTTGATTTCCAACGACAATATCTGCCTACGATATCTCGACTGGTTTTCTACCGGAAAGCGCAAGAACCACCGAAATATTACGAAAGCGTGGAACAAAGAGAAGCGATCCGCGCAGATTAGAAGCCTCCCCAATTAGAATTTCAAATGGGAGTTTACAGGACGTTCCACGTTTCACACGTCCGTCGAACATATTACCCTTCCCGTTATCGCGACCGGCGTGTTCGCTGGATCTTCCAGCGGGATGATGCATCGTGAGCATCATGCAAACGCTTTCGAAGCGGCGCGCCGCGGTCGCTTAGCTCGCTCGCGAGTGCAACCACATAGAGACGGGACCGACAATAGATATTCCGCAACGCCCACGTTAGCGGGAGACAAAGGCCTGAATGGTCGGCAGATGCACGGCTTGCGCCGACGTAATGCACCGACGTCCGTCGATTTAGAACGCAACGATGCGCCATACGTCCGTCCGTACGTTCGTTTATTCGTTCTTCGTGACGAAGGTGCGGTACGTAACAGCACGAACGCGCGCGCCCGTGCGAAGCGTGTACGCGCGTTTCCCCTCTTTCAGCCTCGTCGCGTCCCCGTTCCCTTCCCTTCCCTAAAGCCTGCGTCAATCGCGCTTATATACAACCAACTCGTGCACGTACGTACGCTGGAGGTTACGTAATTCGGAGAAGAGCACGCGGACGGAGGAGCGACCGGTGACGACACCTTCTTCGGAGAGATCTCAAAGATCCGGGAGTGTCCACTTCACGAAGGTAGCCCAGCCCAGCCCACGTTCCAAACGATCGACCGACGTTCGTCCTGGATCCGAGATACTGCTCGATCGATACCGTAGCTACTAGTTGCCGCCACACGGTCGATCTTTCTGTCAGCGATGCTTTCTTGATTGTGTGCGGGCTCCTTTAGATAGCTTTTATGGACAGTGGAAAATCGATACGTTACGGGAAAATCCGGTCTGTTCATCGGTATACGTAATGACGCGATGTAATTTATGGATAGAGGACGACGACTATCGAACATCACAAATGGAAAGGGATATCGAAGAGTGAGGTTTATTGCCTGATTTTTCTATGTACGCCGATTGTTTACGAGCAATAGGTGAATATGATTATCGGTTTTCTCGACGATCGAGTACAAATTTTACGATAGATTTGATAAGAGCGGACGAAGAACGACGAAACACGGAATCGACGAGTACATCCATGGGTATCGCGTGGGCGGCTATTTGCCTATTTACCCAGATCCGATGGGAAATCGAAATTAGAAATCAGAAAGATGTAGGTGCTGACTGGTGATTTCCAGCCACGTGAAATCATACCCCGTGCGATCGTGGAACCGTTCGAGTGTCATAAATTCCGTTCGATGCGCAAGAACGGAGGATGACTCCTTCGTCGATCCTACTTTTGCACCTGTCCCAGTTTTCACATTTCTGCTGAATTCGAGATCCAGCTGCATCGCTATTATCGTGATTGCGTGATCCGTTCGACTCGACGAATCATCGAGAACGCGTCCAAATTGCGCGTACGAAATCACGTTTGCTCCTGCATCGAATATACCGACGAAATTTGATTCGGTTGAAGTTGAAGTTAAAATATTCTAAACTATTTCCATCGGCGCACTATTGCACTGGCTACTACCATTAACGAGAAACAATTCGACTCGAGCTATCGTTTATGGAGTTAACGAATTAATCATTTCTTAACAAATTTATGCATTCGCAAAATCTCCTTTAATTAGCATCCAACGCGACACCCAGCAGGTGGTTGTCTACCAAAATCCCACGCTATCTGATACGATATCCCATGTAGAAGGGAGGAATGTCTTGCACGACGAAACGTGTCGGTTTATCCAACCGGTGTAGCCGTTAAATCACTCGAATCCTGCAATATATTCGAGCATCAACGTATCTCTAACGAGCCTATCCCTATCGTCCTCTTGGCATCGGCCAGGAAAATCCGACAAGCAATCAAACGACGAAAGATTCCACGGCTACCAAAGGCAGGCGACGAGGCAACCGACCAGCCACGATAGCCACGATGGAATCCACGACTATCGGAAGCGATCGCGAAATCTTCGGGCAATAATTCACCCCCTCGTCCCCTTCGTCTCTTTCTTTCTATCGTTCCATCGTCTCTCCGTTCCCCGTGGCAACGCTGGCCCGTTCGACAGCGACGTTCTCGTAGACTTCGGGAGAAGACCACGCTGCCGCCGCATCGTCCAACAGTTAATGCTCGCATAATACGTGCACGCCGTGGCGGCCACAAGGGGGGACGGGTATTGTTACTAGTTTACGTCCCGTTATTTTCTTGCAGTTGACAGAAATTCCTTAAAGCGCAAAGGTGACTGCGCTATCGACGAATCTGCGGACTTTTGCGCAAAAATCTAACGCTTTTATGCCAGCTCGGATCGTTGACCTCTTGCGCGCATGTACTCGACGTATGAGTTTTTACGATAAAAACGTTTCGCGGAAAAGGAGGAGGATTTATTAATAAATTGCAACCGACGACAAGAAATTCGACTGTGGAGACTCTGCGGTGATTGAAAGCTCGAGAGCCGCGTTTAATTACCGAGCCGGTGCAAGTGGAAAGGAATTAAAACGTAAACGTCAGAACGAAGATAGGGCAGAAGGGCGAGGGGACGATGTATCTCTGCTGGGCCGCGAACTCTTTACACACAATTACGCGTGTACCGGGTGAACCGGTAAGAGAAATATTGCGCCGCGGCGTGGCGCACGTCGTGGCCGGTGCATGCACGATGCATGCAGTTTACCGGTACCAGCGGTAATATCGCATCGCGAACAGACGGCAGAGAAGAGAGGATAGGTCGAGATTAGTTCCGATTGCCTGTGCCGCACAGAGTTATAGAAGGGTTGCCCGGCTTCGGCCAGGCATCGATCCCGGCTACCGGCTTCTGCCCGTTAATGAGTCATGTTTAATTGGCGTGGGAAGCCCATGGCTACGTCCACGTAACGGAATTGAACTGTACCCGATGCAACAGCGCTTTCAACAACGTAAATATACCAGCACGCCGCCGATTGACCTTATGTACACGTGGACACTGGATGGCAAATAATCTAACAAAAAAATTCTTAATGAGCAGCAAATCGTCAGCTGATTAATCGATCACCAGGCAAACGTTTACGTTTGCGGGAAAAAAGAGAGCTAGAAGATTTAGAATCGCAATTACCTCTCGGTTCACGATCAACGTGGCCTTCTGTTTACTATGAGAATCGTAATAGAACGACGCTTATTTTTCCATATTACATGCATTTCCTGTATTGTTGCACATAAACGCATGCGCGTCTATAATTATTTATTCTCCAGCTAGTCCATACATATATATATATAAATAATGAAACTTAGGAAACGTTAAATACTCGAGCAGCATCAAAATGTTCCATCACATAGCCATTTCGCAGGTGTCGCGATCATATTCCAGGCACGACTGGCCTGGATGCTGCTTTTCGCAAGAAGCTACAGTTTTACGGCTACCTTGACGACAGCCAGGCATTCACCATCAAATCGCGATTTCTCAGGCAACAACGATTTAACGCGAGGCATTCACGGGCCTCAGGTACGAGCACAACGACGAGGACGAGTAGAAACGTTGTGTGTCGCGGCAGATGGTACGCGACAGGCCATTTCAAACGATTACTGTTACGCGAGAGCTTCTCTCTCGACTCTCTGTTAGGCAGGCCCAACTATACCGGTATGCAAATAAATGGCATCGAGCGGACGCGTTTAAAAAACGTACAATACGCTTGCGATACGCGACGACGACGCGTGCTACGGACCATTGTCTCCGAGTCTAATCACGACCGCGTGTGCATTTACGAGCCACCGGTTAGACGGACGTGTAGCCTCCGGAGAAAGACTACCTTTTGCGAGAGGCGGTTCTCGTATTCTCTGCGTTACCGCGCCACGTAGTAATATGCATCGCGAATACCAACACGGAGTCACACCCATCATAGAGCCCGACCCTGTGGGTGGCGCCACGTACTCGCAAATAAGTCCTACGAATAAGTCGTAAGGCCATCATCCGCGTTGCGTCTCCGTCGCAACCGACTATGAATATTCTCTCCTACAGCTAGATATAATGCGCTCTTTGTGCTATGTTTCCTTTTGTGCCTCGTAATCTAACCTCCGCGGCGATTTTCCGACGCATAACGACGCGTTAGATCAGCGGAATAATTCACTTTGATTCGAGGACTCGTTAAATTTTACCCCAGTACTAGCCCGAGGAAGTTATGGTTAATACTACGCTACCCGCCGCCAGCCAGTTGACCTCTCGTAGAATTTTCAAAGAACGAGACAGATACTAGTAGTAGAATCTCTGTAACGGTGGAACATAGTACGGTGCGCTTTCTATTTTACGATAGAATCTGATTGCCTAAAGTGTTTTGGTCGATGACATCCGTTTCAAAGAAATTAAGAAACACTGGTAGCTAGCAGAATTTTCG
The DNA here is from genome assembly GCF_041682495.2 of Bombus fervidus. Lineage (NCBI taxonomy): Eukaryota > Metazoa > Arthropoda > Insecta > Hymenoptera > Apidae > Bombus > Bombus fervidus. The sequence continues at coordinate 6,866,241 of NC_091532.1, forward strand.
AGAAGATGCGCGCCTACCATCGATAACCACCGTGACGTTTAACGTTTAACCGTTGATATAGAATTTTAGAAACTTTAGTCTTTAATTATACATTCGTCTCGCGCAAATTCCAACTGCCACGATTATCGTAAATCACCGTTCACCCGTACGGAACGTGATAAAACGAAAAAAAGTTAAGCTACGAATGAAATCACCGCAAGAAAGTGTCAAGGCGTCTGGTAGCGAGGTTCATTGGCGCGCTCCAAGTCCTTGTACGATCACGTTCCTAAATCGACACCTCGCCTCGCGATCTCGCCGCTAATCGTCCTTCCGGGAGTGACGTGCTGACATACCGCGGTTCTTGCTAACAACCCTGACGGTCCCTATTAGTAGCCCATATATATATAAGTATACGGTGATCTGGCTTCTCGACGCACGAGGCCGGCATCGCGATTTGGGTGCCATCACGTACCGCACGGAATCGAGCGGGTTTCCATTCGCGGCCAATCGACACGCGCTTCCCGCGGTTCGATACCGATCTCTGATCGTGATCGCTACCTCGCCGCGTAAACAAATGGAGATCGCTCGCGAACAGACTACGATCGTACGCCTAACTGGAAAAATTGATCGGACACGTTCGTGGGAAGGTTGAAGTACGACGTGGCTTCTTGAACTTGCCGTAATGCCACGCGGAAGGTTACTGATTCTCGTGAGAGAGAATACGAATTATTTCGCGATACCCGAAGACACGGCCGTAATTAGCGCGATGAGTTTACGTATCAGATTTGATACAGGTATATACAGGTTGAGAAAATTCTAAAATGCTCCCGGGTTCTTATCGCGCGCGAGAAAATCGGCGAAGGAACATTGTGTTCTTAGTAAAGCAGTCTCGTTAAAAATGAAATAAGTCGTTTAGTTTCCACTTGCTTTAAATGCAATTAATTTTACGCGAGATTAAAGCGAGCGGTATTATCGACGTAAAATAAAGATACAAATAAAATAAATGAAAATACAGACCGTCTTACTTACTGTCGTCAATGTCTGTCGTCGTGATATGTAATTTACAAATTGCAACTTCAACTTGTTAGGTCGGACTTTGAATGTGCAACCCGAACTCGTCAAACTATTCCGGTTAAGTTATTCAGATTGATACGAATCTACCATTAGACACTACGTGTATAGACAAACTGCTTGCGTAATGTTGATATTCGCATACACGAACCCTACAAGTTTACCAACCTTCTACACCGTGAAATAATACAGAGTAGATGAATATCTTCGTAATATATTCAATCGCTAGATGTTATCGTTACTTAAAGCCGGAACAAAGTCTCCGGTTTGTTTGCACGCGACTATTGTACAAATAAAAGAAGGAAGAACGCGTAAAACGTAAGAAAAGCTAACATACCTCCCTAGACGTTGGTGCCCCCAGGACGCAGGGGCTGTCCGGGCGGCGGGGCGCACTGGCCCACCGCTTGCTCGAGAGCTCGCTCTCATCCTGAAACAATAAACGTGACCTGTAATTAGACAAGACGAAGGTAAAGGTGATAGGCGGTCAGACTTGATGAGCGCTATTATAGCAATCGTAATGGGCCCCTTGGAAACCAAATTGCTCTTCGCAGAAAATTAGATAGAGAACAATGGAACAAAGAGGAACGGAGAACTTGCGATTTCATCGTATCCTACGCGAAAAGCCAACATTTTTGCTCCAGTAATCTACAAATTCTGTAAATACTGATAGAAGTAGGTATCTTCGTATCAGTCGACGCATTGCACACGATGTGATTTTACGTGTAAAATATTCGAAGAACGCAAATCTTGTGCCTTTTATCCATCGTACGACTATGTATAAAATTCATGATGATTTAAACGCAATTGAAGATTGTTGCGGTTTTCCATTAAAGCACTGTGCTTCATACGTGGCGAATAGCAATAAGAGAATATCCGTTAGACAGATCGATATTCCATCGCGTTTATTCATACGTAAATTTCCCAGTTTCATCGTACGACTGCCGATAAGCATAAAAACTGCAATGTGTATTCCGTTTCGTTTTACGACACGACGTATGCCACAGCTTTTTCCTACTCTGCGGAGAGTACATCGTTGTCGTTGAAGAACGTACGGGTTGCGTCGTGCGGTCACTCTCTCGAATGCGCGACGCAACGCGAGGAAAAGACGGGTAAACGCGGTGCCATGCCGGGCGCAATTTTCCGGCGGCGCCGGCGCGAATCGATGCGAACGCCTAGCAGAATTGCATTCTGCGACGCGATTAAGCTCGTACGCTCGGCCAGGAAACAGCAGGGACGCTCTAATGGGCCAATTACACCGGTCATTTGGAACGAAACGAAAGAAAGGATCGCAGTGGAACGGTGGCAGTCTCGTCGGTTCGCTCGAATAATTAAGATCGCATCTCGCCGCGGTGACAACGTAAATCGCTTGTGCGCGAGACTCGGATAGCGATGCGAACAAATCCCGAACGAAGAAATACCAGAGATACCTGACGCAGCTACCTTTCGAATTTTTCAGAATATAGGAAAGATATAGGAAGATTCTGTTTCGTATATTATATAGACTTTGGCCTTTACGACAGAGATATTTCACGCTTATTTATAACGTAACGTTAATCGACTCTTCTCGTCATTTGAATTTTCTAAACCGTACATACTAGTTTCTCCACTTATCGATTTCCCGATTAAGAAGTTGCAACTAAGCGCTTCTTTCGCATTAACGACAAGCAGAACTCTAGAAATCTTACGTAAGCGAAATCTAAAAGCTCGTAGAACGTCGATGAACGTGTATCCGCCTTGGATAACTAGACTAATAAAGTCGTTTAAAAGCAGAATCGAGTGTTATCCTCTCGAATGAGCAAACATTGCACACCTCACTTATCGCGGTAGAACGAATTATAAAATACCGTTGCGTTATTACGTAAGCCTTCTGCAAAATTAGATAAAGCAGATTCGGCTTTCTTTACGTAACGAATGCACGTTGTCACCCAATTAATAGACGTTATCTACATCCTCAGGTGTCTACGAACATTTCTGGTTGATGGAAAGGCAATCCACTCGACGGTTATACCTAACACGGTAAAAATACATACATTACTTGGATTCATTATATTCGACTGTATTCTGGCAGCTAGATGCGTTATTATCCTCTTATTATTATTACATATTGCATTATTACGCAGCAGTTGCAACAGGTCGACGATGTTACGTTTACTTTCGCTAGATTTCTCCTATTTTCCGTAATGCAGTGAGATTACCGCTGAAATTGAATCGGCACCTTCGGACGCGGCAGTAACGACCCAGACATAGGTGTGTTCTCCGTCCAGACGCATCGATTATGCCAGCGCGGCTCGAAGAGAAAAAACCTATCCAGCCACCGGCGAATCCATAAAACAATTTCACCTGGCGTGAACTCACGACGATTGCGTTGTTATGATCTGGAGGAACGTCGAAGGAATCACGCGTGCCGATACTCCATGCCGATTCCTTGAAATCCTCCTTCGACCACCATATTCAGTAAGACGTCACGATTTTTCTTCTCGTCGAAGGCAATCGCCAACGCGAGCATCGCGGTCAGCGTCGACGATTTCGTAACGAGAGAGTAACAAAGTCGTGCGAGCTACGAAGTCGCGGTGAAATCACGAGGCAGCGCGAGAGGGCGCGATTAAACGTAAATGAGACGACCTCTGGTAAAAATCGGCCCTCGAAAAGGAAAATTCGTAATTAACGAGCCGGAGAAGAACGAACTGGCTCGCGTAGACGAGCTGCCTCTTAATTATCAGGCCAGACACGGACGATCTACCTTTATGAATGCAAGCATAAACGCTGGCCGATCGGCACACAGCGCAACACGGAGGCGTGTACGCACACTGACTCTGCTCCGGCCTTCCTCTACTTTCCCACGCCACACGTCTTTAGCTCGCGCTAATGGCAATCGGGAGAGAGCTTTTGAAAGCTCCGCCGGTGGCTCCTGGTAAAAGTCGATCTGCGTAATCCGTTTTCTCGCGTGGCAAACCCCGCACCGATCGACCGTGTGGACCATAAATTACAACTTTCGGTCATAAAAACGAGACTATGAAAGTGATTTGCGGTGAGACGCCAGATACGGCGTTCCGTCTCCGTCGTCTCCTCCCCTGTAGTGGGAAGGCCAGGTGGGGCGGCTTTGAAATAATGTATGAAATCATCGACGAATACGCCGTGCAAACGGCCGCTCTCCATATGCAGCTGTTAGCAATAAGGAGGTGAAACGCTTACCTAACGGACGGGCATTAGCGGAATATTTATAACATTAATCGTCGAACCGTGCTGATTACGCGCTCACATCGCGCCATGGACACCCGCTTCACCGGCCGATCCCCGTTAATCCGATTTCGCCCCCAATCTTCGTGTCTCGTTCTTTCAAGGAACAACATCGAACATCTCCAACGTTTTTGGACCGGTAGATCGCTGTAAGTACGTGTTTCGTTATCCTGATCACGATGCAAGAATATATCCTTCGTGAAATTTAGGTTGATCTCCGGTGTAACTTATCCCTGATACCTTGTCGTAAATCTCGACCGGTTTTCGAACGTTCAAAGGAAAGAACAAAACCGTTGACGAACTCGATATCGTATTTGTTACGTGTACTCGATCTCATTGTTAATAGTAGCGCAGACAAAGTGCACAATGAATTCAATAGCTCTCCCACAGCGCTTAATAGCTCCATACTTGGCTCGAATACGCAACTTCTCTAGGAACTCCAAACGTTATTGGCATTGACTACTACGAATCTGTCTGAAACCGTAAACACTGACTAATGATCAGCCATCAATGCCGTTCAACTGCAAGAAGAAAAGGTAGAACGTAAAGAGATCAGACTGCGTGATTGAGTTAAATCTTTCGTCCATGGAATTCTACACCTGTTAGCTGGCTACGTTGAAACGCGATCGATTCGGATCGACTGGAAACTATCAATACGAAAGTCGATGATGCTCGAAACTCGAAGATTTATACCGAATACCGGTAATATCCCGAACAGAAATATGGAATGCGCGAGACTACCGTGCGGCAACGCTCGGGTCATTCAATGAAGGAAAACAATGGAGGACTTGATTTACGGGGGCATTACCGACAACCCACGTACATGCTTAGATCTACATATTATACCAATATTCTCGATGTTTACTGGCCGAGCACTACCGCTATCCGCGTACACGATGTGATTCGCATGAGGCTCGGCGCATCTTCCATAACAGTCGACCGGTACGATGTCCCGCACGAATATTCAGAGGTTGCGACGTCTTCCGTTACTGCCCGACAGAACTCTGACGATTCTGTGAATCCTTTCTTAACAAATCTTTCGCATAGGAAGCGTTTCTTCAGACTTTCTGTTTGTTATTCACAGAGAAGACAATCTGCTATTATTTTAAACACAGAGAAAATAATTGCAAAATGTGGAATTCTTGTTCCTAGATGGTGCAGGGTCGTTCCAAATTTTGCACCGACTTAAAGTTCCATCGGATCAAACCTTCCATCCTGCAAGACTGTCGCTTTTCTCGGTCACATCGCGAGACACTCCGCGTTACATTTGGTACGTTCTTCGAAAGGAAGAACACGGTGACTTTTTCCCCTTTCGCTTACTCCGCCCACTAGGACAAGATAATAAATCACACGGTATCAAAAGGAAAAAAGACGAACGGCATGCGCGAAGGGAAAGCCATAAACATTGTGGCAGTGCATCGGCACGTTGTATCAAACGTTGAGTCATTGGCGAAACGGGACGGGTCGTAAAACGAAAGAAAAAGAACGGAAGTGAAGCAGGTCCTTGGGACGTAAATCACAGGATGCGGTTAACGCAATAAGGAGGATATAATGATGACATATATCATCGTACTAATAGTAGGACCGCGATACGATCACGCTGGGCGATGGTCGCTAAGAAATGGCCAGAACTGCCCCCCAACCGTGTGCATGCGCCCGACCGTTTCGTACGCTTATAATCGGACGATTCGCCCGGATAATTACATTCGTTAAAATAACTCGGCTTGTCCCGGTGTAACTACGTCCGTTAGGCATCGCGGAACTTGAATTTTTCACCGCGTTCCATAATCGACCACCGTGCACCAACGTTAAACGTCCTCGATGAAGATTGTTTGACGAGAATTACTCGATTTTGATGGACAAAGTTTTCGTAATAAATTTAATCGGCGTTAATAAATTTAACTTTATGTATATTGCGAAACTTTAATTACTTCGCGGGCAACGCGTTTACGTATTTTGGTGCGAAGGAGACACGCGTCGTGTGTGGTAGAAAATATTTTAAGTTCGCCAAGGCTGACAGTGTCTGCGTTTAAAGAAAAGATACGATCGAATACCTCGAATAAGGTGTGAGAAATTACATTTTTATCGGTAAGGAGAATAAGGCCGACGGATTCAGTTTCGAGAGGATTTGCATACGCGAACCAGAGCCCCGCTAATTATCTATGAAGCATCTGAGCGCGGTTGCGTACATCCACGCTCGTTCGTTTTACGCTCGTCTCGAGCACGAGTACCATGGAAGAGGACGAACGGGTAATTAGCGACGCTCGAGCAAGGAACAGGCGCGTGCCAGGGTGACTTAATTACAAATTTCGAAATGCGAAGTTCACCAGCCGTGAAGAAGAAAAAGATAATTAATTTGAGGAAAAAAGCAGCTGATCGGTCGGCACGCTGCGTTTAACGCGTCAACGTACCAAAGACTATAGAGTAGAAAAATGTACAGATTCCAGAGACTCGGCGATACAAATCTACTTTTTTCAAAACAGATTTTCACAATTTCACGAGTGCGTGTACCAATGTGTTTTACATTTGCAAGCATGCCAATTTTCTCACAAACCTAATTGCACTTTCGTTTTGCTTTATATCCATGCTTTTTCACCCTTCCAATGGTATACTACGACAAACAACAGTTGCTGGAATAGGATTTTTGCGGGTTTTCGTTTTCCCAGTAGAACGGTGGAAAGATTTTTTCCGCCACGGCCCCCGAGTGAAAGTTTCAGCCAGGCTCCTATTTGCAGGCACGAAAGCGAGGGAGAGCAACCACGAAGCCGGCAGGTCGAGCGAGCCTCTCCTACGTATAATACTCGGCAAATCTTTGCGCCTGCACGTAACGCAAATCATGCGGCAGAAGTGTGGCACGTGTTGTCAGCGCGGCAACATATTGTAGGTAGGTATATATACGTGTAATGGAAGCTAGCCGCCTCTCGCGATTACATAACGAGGGGATTTCAGTTTAAATATGGAAGCTGTCAATCTTCCCCCTGGCTACACGCTGTAATTAATAATAATTGCCTGCTCTCTTTGCCGCTCCAGTTATTACCTCCGTTTTGACGGCTGATTAGCACCGCATATTCGTAAATGAAGCAACCGACAAATTAAAAAATCTCTCTCTCTCTCTCTCTCTATCTATCTCTGTCTCTCCGATACCGCTGATTAAATTCGTGACTACCAGGAGAGAATTATTACAACGTGTCTTTGATATCTCTATAGAGATCGCTTGTTTTCTGGAACGATGTAATTTTTCGATCGTTGCTCATCTTCGTCTTTTTACAGACAGTGCAACGATTAAAGAAGATACATCGTAAAAGCGAACACCGATTAAATGCAGATCTCGCCCGAGCAAGAGCGATCGCGCCGGATCATGCAAGTAGAACACGGCACGTGTTGTCAGACTCGGTGTGTACGTGTTCGTACGTGTATTAAGCTGCACGAGTTTCCTTGGATTACACCAGCGGAACGTGCTCGAAATAAAAGTTAAAATCACGATCGGGTTCGTGTTAAATGCGAGCGGTTCGTAACTCGATCCATCGACACCGTCTCCCCGAGATTGCTCATCCTGGATCGGAGTCAGACATCGTTTGCTTCGTCTACAAAAACCCATTAATCTCTGGTGGACTAAAAAAAAATAGTATTTCTTATTTTCCAGGTGAAACATTCTTGATTGGAAATTTAATCGCGAAACCTATCCAGATACATTCTGAATCTAAGAAACAGTTAATCGTTTATACACTTCGATCAAATCTTCTTAATTTTCGGTTACATAAATCACCGCGTTCGATATTCAACGAAGTTAAATATTTAAGAACTTTTCCTTAGTGGAATGACGAAATTGTGCACGGTCCAACTTGTTTCAGTAGTATAACCACGTATTATCGTGGACCACCCGTGACGATGATTACCTAAAATATGTCCAAAAATCTGTTTATAAATGGCACGTACACGTGTACAAAGAGCATAAACGTTCATGAACTGTTCGAACAAGTCCAGAATTAATCGCTTACAAAGTACCAACATTTTCTTGCCCAAGTATCGACATTATCCCTAAATGGAACGGAACGAAGGCGATCAGTGAAAATTTATTAGTCGCAAATAAGATCGCTTTACGATCGCAGGTGTTGCACGATGCGAGAACGAAAATAATTACAATGGTAATAATTGAATCGACCAGACGAACGATGTCATTTTGGCCTGGTCCATCGTCGCAGCCGTGCAACGAAAAATATTTTCCTCTTTACGACCTCCGGACACACGACCGATGCGATCTCATTTACCAGTTTATGTACATACGTTTTGACGTATCGCAGACTTCTTCGTCGTTTAAATATCGCGAACCGTGCAACAAACCTGTCTTTCTACACGACTACGAAAGTGGACTATCAAAGTTTGAAGCTCGTTATGATTCGTCTTAACGACGTCTTAACTTTCGTTCGGAAAAAATTAAAAGCAACGATACGATCACGACGATCGTACATAAAGATCGCTGGCGCCGTACCGTGGGATCGTGAATCATTTCGAATATTTAGTGGGTCTCGCGTATAATTACAATGTACTTTTCGTAATTTATTACTAATATCGGCTATTAACATCGCGGACAGGCCGACGAAAAGTTTCCTTAACCGGTTGGCGGCTCGAATTTTACGAGTTCATCGCGTGAGTTTTTCTCCGCCTTTTTCTGCTTTTGCTCTTTTTACGTTTCTCTCTCTCTCTCTCTCTCTCTCTTTTTCCTCTACATTGTAATTACAGAGTAGGACAAAAAGGTGTTGGCGAGTTTTACCAGCAGGGCGGAACTTTTCGCGTTCGTGCCACGGGTTCCTATAAAACAATGCACACCCACCGCGGCGCGCGTTGGTGTAACAATGTCTTGGCGCCACAAAGGTACAATGATATATCTGTGAGTCGAGGTCGGTTACTTAAACTTCATTGAAACCGCGAACAACAATGACTTTCTCCCGCGAGTCGAAAGGAGGAAGTCAAACCCGACGCCGTTACAACTATTCGCCTTGCTCGTGACGCTTCTGTTCCATCGGCCAGGCCAATGAAAAAAAAAAGTCAATTATTTATTTCGCGCAGGCTAAACAGCGTGGATAGTGAAAGGACGAGATCGTCTCTCGAACGTTCCTTTTTCGTAGGGGATGGCTTTCGATCGATGAAATTACCAATCCAGTAAGAGAGCCAGCCATAAAACCAACGTGAGTTCTTCGCGATGTCTCGCTTCCTCTCGTGTGCACCATTTATTAAGAATATTACAACGTTCTACCGACCGCAATGAAAACGGTTTAATGGCTTCATATAAGCTTTGATTTATACCGAATCTCGTTCGTTTCCTTATTCTCCTCGTTCGTTTGTCGAACGAATACAAGCATAAGATTTTCTGATTTCACGTTACCTAAACTTGATACTGAAACTGGAAACTTTCTTATTTTACCCGCGATAGTACCGCATAAAAGTATCGAAAACGTCGGTATGAAAACATCTATAGCCCAATTTCATTACGTAAGAATAGGAGCAACGTCGACTTTTTTTCAGCTTGTTGAGCTCAGAGCAATTACAATTTTCTATTTCACCTATGCAGTAAAAAATAACGTTACTATCGTGGTAATATCTTAATCGGCTCGTACATTGTACAATTGATCAAACATCGATCGAGTTGTCACACGCTCGGGTGGTTTACCCTTCGAGTCAAACTCGAGGCATTGGCACGAGCCTACTCGCATTACGACACGCGGCCGGTAGGCTTGATAATTTATTATTACCGAAGAAATGGAAGCCGCCGATCTATTAGCACGTTCGACAATAACAGCACCGGCCGTAAGTAACCTAAGTGGTTAAGTAACGTCAATGCGGTTTACCAACCGCCTACGCCAGCTTCTTACAGGTACATATATGCCCCCATCGACGATGCGGTCGCTCGCATTCTCAACCGGTATCGATCGCGACGGCGCAAAGCCTGTCGAAGCTCGTGCATAGGACGAATATCGAAGAAAACACGTTGGTTACGTGGATAGCCAAGAAAAACAAAGTCAACAAATATCCTTAGAATTGTCAAGTCGATCGACAAATTCTGTCACTTTCTTCTGAAATTATATTCCTCCTAATATCGTACGACTGTGCCTCGTCGTGCAAGCAGTTTCGTCCAATACTTCCAACCGTCGTATGTATCGTTTTCATTGCGTATACATGTATCGAATTTAAAGTATGAAGAATATTGTTTGAAACAGAGAAGAGATTATGGCCGTAGCGCACGGTTATTTTCGAATGCTTTACGAGCGTTCAACGTGGAAACAGGGACACCGGTATCCTGCTTCGTTTTATGGAAACAAGTTATCCTCCTTTAAAGCTCGCGACCCGGTTGCAGTCCGCTTCGATATAAAAGGCGAGCTAATCCGCGCAGAAAACTGCCCACTAATATCGTGGTATTATCGCTGCGGCCTCCTAATTGAATCACCGATTCATGACGAAGGCTGGATGTTTAAGAAGACTTAACGGATTATTCGTTTATGCGAATCGGTTCAGCAGACACAAACGCGGCCGCTGCCTTCTGATGTACGCGCGGGACCAGTCAACGTCCGTATCCGAGCATTTACGTGATTGTCATACCGCCTCTCCTCCCCTTTCAGAACGACTGAAACGCAGCCAAGCAACTAGCATGGAGCACACGACTCTGTACCTGATTCCGCTCGTCGTCGTCTCCCTCTCTTTCTTTCTTTCCGTAGCGAGAGAAAGATCTCGCAGAGAAAGACCCAAGAGACGAGCGCGAACTACGCTCTACTCTTGACGAGAAATTTTCTCAGCGTTGCCCGGACAAAACATAAAATCACCGACCGGAAGCGTAACTGTTTTTACGAACGATTACGACGCGCGCAAATGAAACTCCGCGATAGTTTATTGACGCGTAAATCGTTCATTTTTTCACTCTGTTCGCCGATCAGAGTTCCTACACGCTTGGTGCGAACGCTCGGAAATTCTGCAGCGAAATTTACATTCGGTGAGATCGCTGGAACGTTTCTCGCTTCGCTTCGCGGCGAACAGAACGCACGATTTCGAATGTAAAGCCGGCGAAGTCGCGAGACCGTTTCGCAACTGTCGAAGGATCGTAGACGTACGAAGAGACGAATGCCAGAGGAGCAGAAGGAGAGACGCAGGCGAGATGGAGAACCGCGGAACGGCTTTAAGAGCGGCGCCGTCCAGCCGCAAATGCGATTCGCCTCGCCGCGACAAACGTTTTGTCGCTGGTGATTGGCGTTTGAAAGAACAACCGCGTACAATGCAATTACCTTGGCCTTAACCGCTTCGACCGACCGATAGCATTCGATTCCTCCGCTGGATAAATACATACGTGTATATCGCGAGCTGGTCCGCGTAAGCGAGTAGCATTCGCGACAGTCGATGCACGATTATGGTTTTTGTCCCTTGAATCTCTCGAATACATGTGTACCGATATATTGCTTGTTCGCACGATATCGTTACGATCAACGATGTTTAATATCCAGACTTTTCTTTCGAAGAGGTCAATTAATTTAAAGTTCAAACGTATCGCCGTAATGCAATAATCTGACGACGTATAACGCCATAACGCGTGACATACGATCGTCTACATAATTCTTTCGCAACTGCCAAAGCAACAAATATTTTCACCGCTAACTTTCAACCGACTTTCACAAGATATTTCCTACGAGATATTTCTTACCTACGATTTATTATATTTCCATCGTGCAATTTGTTCCAAAAAGATTCAATTACCGCCAACAAAAACCAACTTACCATACCGATTGAAAATAAAGAATCGAAAATCCTGCATAATTTCCTGTATCGGCGTGTTTTCTCCCGTCTCGTCGACACGTAACGAATCCTGATTTTTCTTCTATTCTCTAGGGAACCCCTAACGAACCATGAGATCGCATCTCGTTAAAGGGCCGTAGGTCAACCCCCATCCTTTCTCTTATCTTGCCGTTTGCGCGTATCGACTATTTCTTGCGACCTCGCATAAAAACACTTTGAAGGAACGCTAGCGGAATATACTATATATTTTCGAAAATACTATATATACTATATACTTTCGAGTTAATTGTTCAAAATTCGGTCGAGACATTCATGCAAGTAATTTTTTTTTCTTTTTTTTTTTTGGAATGCTGACGTGTAAAATCAGAGGCAGGGAAATTTAAAGGATGAACGGTGGATCACTTTTCGCAGAAGCACACACGCGCGTAATTTCTCTTTTTGAACAATACCGCGGATAAAGATACGTCTGGTGGCTTTTAAGGCGCAATCTTTATACCCGCACCGCGAGGCCGAGGCGGATATGAGAGCGTGGGCGTTATTGCCTTTAATGCCGAATCCACGATCGTAAACGGGCATCTCCGAGTCACGAATCCATGTCGTTTATAGCCCCAAAGTGGCGGGTCGGCCCCTCGTAATCATTGGATACATTCAATTTTTCGTAACGCCGTACCGGCGATTATCGCGAATCTAATTAGCCCGATCAACAGTCCTTGTTGAACAATTACCGACCTTAGTCCGACCCTGGTCCATCTGAAGATTATAAAAATCATCCGAACGAAATTCGTGTAATAACGATGATACTACGTTCGTACAAAGGGCTACCCGATTAAGATCCCTCGATCTGGATCGATAAGATACACCAGATTCACTGTTCAGATAAACTACTCGACGAATAACTGTTTTAAAGTCGACGACGATTTCTTTTCTTCGACCAGCCCCGTTATCATGCAACAGTTACTTAATTGCTTTACACTGGTCGTTATAGTGTATAACGATCATTTTTCACTTCGATTATTCTCCGCAGAAGAAGCAGGAAAATTGCTGTCTTGCGCCTCGGCTTCAATCGTTCCCTTTTGCTAAGAGTATGTATTTCACGTTAAGGTGTAATTTAGGTGTAATTTTTTAATTTTTTTTCCTTGGTGTCCTGGGTTTAGTGTCTTTCCCCTTTATGCCATTGTTTATTGATATTTATTGTAGCTACCGGATACTACTTAGTAGCGGAACACCGTGATATTCATATCAATTAGTTCTCGAGAAAAATACCGGAAGTAACCGATCCTTCCATGAACCCTAGCGAGTAACGCTTTACCTGGAACAACACCTGGCTACCGGCAAGTGCCCCCAGTAGCTGCCACTCAACTTGATTATACTTTAATAAAGTACATAAGCATGTAATAGCGGCGTGACTCTTATTTATTTCCAAGTCTGATCAAGACAGGCGATATCCACTAATCGTTACAGATTCTCCGTCTGGTATTCAAGCAACGAACTTAATAATCCATTAATCTACGCGACTATCGTCATTCTACACAGCCATAGTATGTTCTACGTTATCGTATTTACAATCTTCAAGACTAAAACAAATTAAACCACATTCGACTCACTCCAAAGATACTTTGACTGAAAAACGATTCGCAATAGGTTAATAATTTAAGTTATCTACCCCCTAATGGTAGTTCTCTTGCTTCGCGACTAATACCACCGCCAACTTGCCAGCCAATGCTGTCCAATCTGTCAGCAATTTTACGATCCTCTTCAAGATCGAACAATAAGACTGTACTCTCTATTGTGATCTAGCTCCGCTCGCCGAACTGGACAAAGGGGGGAGGGGAAGGACGGCTAGGAAGAAACGCAAAAAGCCATGGAAAGGGCGCAGAAAGGAACATTTGCTTGAGATTTACGGGTTGGTTCGTAACGAAGGGGACTCATCAGCATCGGTAATGGCGACATTAAGCCCATCGGCTCTTTTGTACTCACTGGCAGCCTCGATCGGACTTCTAACTGGACGCGCGACGATTCCCAAGTCGGAGTGAACAGCAGCGAACGGTCAATCAATTTAATTACTCGTTCGAACGTGCCGGATACCAGAGTGGAACGTTTATCAGAATCAGAATGCCGTTCGACGAGCATCGAAAGAGCCATTTCTCGAGTAACTTGTCTACCCTAATAGCACTAACTCCGCTTCAAGTGGATAGGTTGAAAATTACGCGTAAAAAAGAGCCAACGACCGGTCTGAGTCGCGTTCCTTGCGCGAAACACGAAACGAAGAATCGTGATCGTTTGACGACAGAAGATGAAGCACGTTGGCAGTGATCATTTGTAACCACTGATGACGCCCGATCTCAAACAGATCCTTCCATCGTTTTCATCCTTTCGACGTACCTAACTCGCAATTCTATGCGAGTAACGTTGATTTCCTAATCGTCGCGTGTTTTAATTCCACTGTGAACTTCAATTTGTAAAATCGACGACAAATCAAATTTTCTTTTATCGATTATCAAATCGTTATAGCCGACGTCGAATAGTAAGTAGATATCTGCGAGGAAATTCACTTTCGATTCTGATTTCTACTTTAATTTAGAACATTGAGAAATAGCGGTCATTTTATCAAGTATTTAATATTCTAAATCAGACACCTGTAGCCGTGAAAGAGGTCGTAATAGTGATGGAAATAAATATGCGTAACTAACGAACGAACGGATAAAAGTAGCAGGAAAGAACAGTTTTACACAAGCCTCGTAAAAGAGTTGAAAACCGCAATTAACGATAAAAATCATTAAACGGTCGTTAAGAGTCTTAAAAGTAAAGCTGTTTTACCAAATGTAACAAAACGAAAGGTCAGTTTTCACGTTTTACAGCGTCCCTAACGTTCGATAATAAAACGTTTTAATTACTGTTACCGATGCATGACGAATCGAAACGAGCGAGATTTTCCAAGGAACTCCAAGACCTGTGGAAATTGCCAGGATGCATTAATTGCGAAAGAAGACTCAAGGGTATGGGCGTAGTAGCAGTACAGAAACGATGTTGTTTTACGACTGGCTGAAAGCAAACGGGAATACTTATAATTTCATTGCTTATAATTTTATGACCGTTGCACAATGATACGTGAAGAAAATTCGCGATGTCTAGCGCGAATTAGCCTGTAATCACCTCATCAGTCGCATTCCCACAAGTCTCTGCTCACTTACTTAAAACGCCAAGTACCATCGGCTTCGTGCCCGTAAAAAACAGGCAAAGATTACATGTATGCAAATTTCCTCGTGCTATGCGCGTAATCCTCTTAATCGCCATCGGACTAATTATGTAAGCGAACGCGAGGGTTTCTAAATATGACGAGAACACGATTGGAAAGTGAAAATTTCAGATGTGGGTAAAGCGTTTGAAGATAGGTAGACGTAACATACAGAAAGACGATAGTGTGTAAATAGACGTTAGGAAATCAGCAGAAGTTTAATAAAAAGGAAAAAAAATGCTTCAAAAAATAAAGTCTTTAAAGTGTCCAGGTCTTGCAACTCGCAATACTTAACGAGCCAATCGTAAATCAAAATATTCGCAGAACCTTTAATCCAATCTAAACGTCACGAATTTATAAATCGTTATTTATTGTAAAAAAAAAAAAAAAAGAAAAAAGATAAAAATGGGAGAAGAAATACAAAATAAAGCTTTACGCGATCAGACCCATTTCCCCTTAAGATTTCTGATAGTACGTACGACCGGCATCGTATCTACAATTATAAAGGAATTAAAGACGGATTAGCGTTTCCACGAGATCATGAGCGAACACATTTCGCTTGACGCGCGAAACGACTGCGTAAACGAGCAACCGACCATCGGGGAATTAGAGGTGGACACACGCTAGCGAACCTACGTCACGATACCGATCCACAGATACGCTAAACGAGCTTATTACAACAGTCAATTGTAGCATTGTTCGCGCGCTTCTAACGACGTGCATTTGCATAACGCGTACGCTGCGTCCGCGTCCTCAACGTACACGCTCCCACCTCTTACGTAAGATTCACAATTTTTTTTCCTTTTCGCTGTTTCACGCCATCGACGCTGCTGTAATTGCAAGGGGAAATCAGCAGCCGAGCGTCGGTTATTGATTTTCGATCGTATGGAAGAGGATGATATGTCCGGCCACGCCTTTAAAAAATGGTTAGCGCGTCAGACGGTATGCGAAACCAGATACCGGAATCATCGGAATCCATGGGTCGTTCCCTGATGTCTCCGTGTATAATTAAGCACACCGACGTCTGCCATTTCATTCGCCTTTAAACACGCGTTCCGTTTAATGCGCGAACACTGGGGAATCACGAAGCACAATAATGTACGGCGAAGAATGTAATTGCATCGTGATTTAATGAGCGCCGCGGTGAGGTGGAGCGGCCGTAAACTACGTTTTAAGCACGTTGAAGGATTATCACGAAAGTGAGTCCGACCCGGCTACGCCTGTATAAATTTGAGCATACTCGTTGGAATGCAGCAGCTTTTAAAATGACCGGTAGGACGCTTAAAAAAAAAAGGAATTTAATTGTTTTCGACAACGCACATGACCAAGAAGGTGTCTGCGATGCCCGCCGCGATTTTCCATACGTCAAACCGCACTCGATGTTTCCTCTTTTGCATGCTAACCGGTTTTAACAGACGTCGCGCAAATCCCAATAATCACGGTCCTGGTCACGACGCTAAACGCAAGGTAATTTAATTGTCGTTTATCTTAACTTATCGTTGAAAGTAACCGATGATATGGTCTCTGCATACTTGCAACGAGGAAAAGTTCATCGATTCGGCGGAGAATCTCTCTGTTCGATAATTGCTAATCTCGTAATCGAATTCTGTTTTTAACGTTATCAACGCTCTTTACACTTACGTCGTTCATCACTTGCGCAACAATGTCGATCACATTTCGGTGATGCAGAAGATACTGCGCAGCCAGCATCCCTTCGTAATTTCGGCGAACCGGTGAATCGGTAATAATGCAGCTCCGAAGAGCTACGTTCACCGATCGTTCCCGAGGCGGGCTTTGATGAACCGATATCGTCCTATTTCACGTTCGAGCGAGACCACGTAATAAATATTCAGAAGGCTTCCGCCGTGGATTGTCGCAGAATACCGACCACTGAGATGCGACGTTGTAACGCAGCCGAGTTTCATAAACAACGACTCCGTGTACCGGCAGGTTGGTTAGTTATGATCCTCGAGGAGGCCTGGTGGCTACGCCACGACGCGACGGCCAACAACGAAAGACGGATGGCATACGGCACTGAGGAAGAAGCGAGAGAAGGAGAAGAAGAAGAACTCTCGAGTTGAAGGCGTAGTCGCGTCGCGCGCGACCTTTAAAATTTTCTTGCGGTCTACGAACGTGGCGTGTTTACACGCTTAGCCAACACCTGCGCGCTCCGTGATCACGTTACCGGTTCCGCGCGTACCGGTTTAAGATTTCTGCCGATACCTGTG
This sequence comes from Bombus fervidus, assembly GCF_041682495.2. Lineage (NCBI taxonomy): Eukaryota > Metazoa > Arthropoda > Insecta > Hymenoptera > Apidae > Bombus > Bombus fervidus. The sequence continues at coordinate 6,883,767 of NC_091532.1, forward strand.
CGATTCTCCGATTTTCTAGCGCTGCGCGACGCTTAGTTATTAGGTGGCCGATGCGTTATCCTGTTGCGTATCGATTATTGAAAATAAAGAATTCGATGTACTCCGTACATTCAAACATAAAATTACTCCTATTGTTTGTACAAAACACTTGATTATCAGATATACAAAAAAAGCAAACGATCAATTTTGCGCGACGATTACAATTAGCCCACGAAGTTCGTACGACCAATAGAATCTTCGATCGCGCGTTCGAACTCCTGTGACCTAGCATTAGCGAGACACGTCCTTTTAACGTCGAATCGCATGCTAGCGGCGCTGCGGGTCAAAGTAAAAACAAGCCGGTATGGGACCCTTTAACGAGCGAACACCAGGTAAGAAAATCACCATCGCGGCGTACGCCCAGTATACCGACGTTAAACGCGTTATTATACGCTAAGGTTATATTTTGTTGGCGAGATGCGCGAAGAAAAAGGGTTTGTCGAGCACCGACTAGGGGATGAACGGCCTTTAATCAGGACCGCACGAGTTTACGACACTTCGGAACGTGCTGTTCGCCGCGCACGAACAAATGCAACTCGACGGATCGTGCAAGACGAGCAAAAGCAACGGCAGCAACGACGACAACAACCACGACAACAACCACGACGACGAAACGAAGTAGGAGAGCGAACGGCAGAGGCATACAGCAGCGCGTTAATTAAACGCGAGCGATTAGTTAGCGGCAGTTAATTATATAGATTAATATGCAAATGAATTCCCTCTCTCTTTCCTGCTGCCGGCGGGCTAGGTGAAGGTAGACACAAGGCGCAACGAAGCCCAGCTATCCTGATTACATTACGCTGCAGACTCTGCTTCGGCTTCCATCGCCTACTCGGTTTCCCTCTGTTATGCTACCACGCGATTCTTACCTAGAATCTAATGGAGCCACGCTCTCGAATAAGAGATACCGGTAATTAATCTCGGCTACTCCCTCGACCACGTCTCGAACAAAGAATGATCCCACTGAACCCTGGTTTTCCAGGTAGAGAATGTTTCGCCGAAATTTACAGTATCGTAGTACTATTCCATTGGATTATTTTTGTCATCTCTGCTGAGACACTTTCTCCTCTTTTCATTTTCTTCAACGAGATATTAAACTGCAATTAAACGTTTTCTATCTTCTTTCCTTGAATCTATAGCCTCTATAAACGTTTTTCTAGAAATAAAGGCTGTTCCTATAATTTCCGTAGCTACTGCATTTGCGAATGAAACTCCAACTTCCGTACGTACCTTTTCTTTTCAAATTAGGCAAATTACTACGAGAAGATTATCGATCGCGTACAAATCTCGCATCGATTTTTCTTATGGACTTCGGACTATAAAGGAACAAGAAAATTCCTAGTGCTACTAGGTTCTTAGCTAGTTCGGAAGAATTATAGGAAAATGTGCGAGTTTTAGACCGGTCACCTAATTTAGACCGTGTGACCGAATGTCGTAGTTCATGCGCATTATCGAGCACACGAATTAGAATGGGAAATTGACAAATCGGAGTGCTGTTTACCGTAAATTGGTCAAACGTGATCGCGTCAGGTCCATTAATTATCGCTAATGAAAAGCAATTAGAACTCCTCAATACGTGGCAAAACGGGTCCATTAACTGTTGCAAGAGTTCTCCTAGTTCGAGCGTCGTGCAAAAACGTGCCGCTGCATTAATCGAACAGCAGAAAATCGCGGAAAACCAGATTTCACGTGTCTATGGTCTCCTCCTTATATGCGCGCAATTATCATTCGAGAAAGCTCGGAGCATCGATAAAAGATAAACACCGTAGCGAATCTGTTGGTTTCCACATTTATCCACTCGTAATATGATAATCAAGCATTTATCGCTACTTATATAAAATGATAATATTGCGAATATATCGTGTGACAATCATGGGTGATCGCGCAGTCTTCCTTTGCGCCCTAATCTCAAGTACAACGTTCTCACTTTTATCTCGTTTCTATTTTACCTGTTAACGTAAAGTTTTCGTCCCTCCAGTGATCACTACTGCTTTCGATATTTTATTTTAAAAGAAGATCTAATTAATTACAAGCGTTACATAAACGAATATCCCTGTCTCAAGTAGCAAAGTTCTACGAACTTGGCAGCTACCGCCTAGCAAAACTTTCTAAAGAAACATCCATATCGCGCGAGATACAACGAAATTCGATGTAAAGCGAAATACACGAAAACGATCGGTTGTGGAGAGAAACGATGGGCTGTCGCGTATTCGTCAACGCTGAATATCCCGGTCTATTATACCACGGGTAGACGATAAAACGGCAGGTGAGGAGGCGAAAGAACGAATCTAAAGCTTGACGACAGGTAGACACGTCGGTGTCCGATCTTATAAACTGAAAGCCCTGGGAAGATGGGCCTAGCGCCTTCGTATGCCTCATGTAACTAACATTAGATGCATAATGCATGGATAGGTGGCCGAGCTAGGTGTCGCAGCGACAAAACTCTACGACTATCGACGTCCCTCGGGTTGCATCGTGCCAACAACATCGACATTTCTCCAGCGTCGCTCCTCTTCGGATCCACCAATATACGTCGCTGTTGTTTCAAAATACGATTGCGCGCAAGTGTCTGACTCTCTGGTGTGTTTTAGGCGCACGCTATACGCGAAGAATACAGGTAGAACCATAGGAAATTTTTACTAAAATTCGGGCAATTTGTAGTTAAAGTACGGGATAAAGAGTAGTTAGAGAGGCGACGGTAGGAAAGTAGAACGAAATAGAAAGAGGAGAATTAGAAACGACGAAAGAATGAGAACAGAATGAGGAAGATGTTAAGACGATATGGAAATGTGAACGACGCCGAGAGATTTGAATAAACTTCCCGATCAGATTCGAATAAATTAGACAAAGTGGTTGAATGTACGGTGAAACTTCTTTAGATAGAGGGTACACGTAACCAGTGGCTGCCAACAGGTCCGCGGACAACTAGTAGGAGCAGTAACCCCGTTGCCGATAAGCTTTTTCACGAGACACAAAACAGTGTGTACCTAGTAGCCGGATCGTCCACGTGAGATCTTGGTCGATACAGCGTTGTAAAACCATTGTAATGGTAATATGCGGCGCGCGCAACCACCGATACACATCAACGGCATAGCCACGACCGTTTTGCACCGCAAAAGTGTCCCTGGTGCAGCGAAATCGTCGCGTGTTGCGACAAGAGCGACAGCCTTTTCATCCTTCGTGCTAGCCGATCGATCCCGAAGACAAAAAGAGAAATCACGGTGCATAAAACGGGCGACGTGGGACGTTTTGTTAAAGTTGCCCGGTGCGACGCACGGCTCGAAACGATTTTCCGTCTGAGCGGTGTCGGCGTAACACCGAAGCGTTGTACAGAAATACAAACGGGGCATAAATCACTCGTTGCCGCGACGCAATCATATTTCAACCGAGAAACGGTTAGCACATTGCTAACAAGCACGTAGCGTTACCGGCAATTACAATCGTGCACGCAGCAACGCAGCGACGCAGTGCGTGCAACCACGATGGCGGAAGATGGTCCGTGCCCGCTGGCCATGGATCGCGGTTCGTGTTCTACCATGCTGACCGGGTGATTCTAAATCGATTTGTCAGAACGTCCGACGCGAGGTTCCGCGAGACGACGTTAAGGACATAAGTCCGCTGTGGCAACAATCGCGAACGGACCGGAAGAGCGGTGAAACGCAGCGCACCGGCGCGTTGTACGCGGTGTACAACAGACAACAACCGGCAACGAGCAACCGCTTCGCGAGTTCGAGGGACGCTTTCCACGGCTACGGACGGCTAACAACCGCGCTGCCCATTGTGGAAGAGTCCAACCGACTGACTTTTACAAAGTGGACGCATAACAAATGCCCGGCGCGCATACATTAGCCCGCATTAATACCTGCTTGGATTTATTAATGCCCATATTATATTCATGCGTTGCTACGAGTTACGGCGCGATGCATTGCACCGGGGCATGCGCCAAGCCCGATGATATATTCAGCGTCGCGCTCACTCCATTGTTCGAACTCCCGCCACGAGGCTTCCTTCTCTCGAGCCGTGATATCCGCGGCTATCTCTCTCCTTCTAGCCCTTTCATTTTTTCGCACGAACCCTTTCAACTCGTTCGAGACATACGTACGAACCGTACGAGCTCGTTGTACCAGGCGATCGCAATAAGTCTACCGCTGACTACCGTTTGGCTTTTAATACGAGACCGCCGGTTGCGGTCGTGTCGTGAAATTATACTATCCGCGGGACGAGACTGTGGGATAGGTGTTGAGATAAGACGCTGGTAGAACAGACGCTCCAAGTAGAACGATGACAGCGCCAGGTCGGACCGTCTGTTTGTGTCCAAGTCTGTACGTGTTTCAACGAGCGATAATTTTTCCTACTCCACGTACTTTTTTATGGTCATTCGAGCTAGAGAACGTTTCTACGATCTGGAAATACGGATAAATCAAAGGAGACACGATCGCTTTAACTAAATTTTTTGGCTGCCTCAACTTTTTGAAACGCATAAACCGGAAGACTTTCTCGACCATCTCGGTTAAAACATATTGGGAGCATGGTTCGACAGACTCTGTAAGTGGTGAGCAAGAAAGCAAGAAAAAAGGATTTGACACGGCACTTTCACGCGATTCTCTTGCCTCTCGCCGACAAAAGAGCCTTTTTCAAGGCGGAACGAACGACGACTATGTGCCAGAAAGTTGTATCCATTCGATGGTCTTTGACAGTTGCTTTTTACTCTTCGTGAATTTCTTTTTACTTCGTTCCGTCTATATTCCGTATTGACAAGGATTATGTAACGAGAAATTTCAGCTTTACGATGTCTAACACGGACGTGGGAATTAATTGGAATTCTAACTATTTGTTTGTTAGCAGTACAGGCTATGTAAGGATGCTGAAACAGGCTTTTTAAACTTCGTTAAATTACGTCAAATTACGTCAAATTATACAGGCTTTTTTACCACTATTTTATCCAGTCAATTACCATCTACAAATTACTCTCAAGCATGATTAATCGAATAAAATTCCCCGACGTGTAATTCAAAATTACACGATAAGCTGGCCGTTCTAGCGCAGCAACCGATCCAAGTATCAGCGTCTCGTGGAGAGCAGCAGCCTGAAGCGTGTACGTTTCTCCTTTGCATTTCCTCGTACAAGCGGCGGCCTTGTTAGCCGTAGTCAATAGGTCCACCCAGACACGGTGCGCCGATGCACCGTGGGATCCACGATATATAAGGCCAGAACCGCGAACTTGCACTTTAGCGTGCGACGTCTTCTCTCACGGCGATAACAAACGCGGCACGTCGTTGTTACGCTTGTGTGGGACGACCATGCGCCACTGTACAACGACGAGTTGCACGACGTGCGAGCGCCAACCTCCAACAAATATAAATGCACTTACTCCGCGATGAGGACAGAGTCGAGCTTTAGGTGGCAATTCAATGGGGCGTCTGCGCCTGTAACGCCACACAAGCGGCAGAAACGAACGTGCATGGAACGAAAGTGGGGAAAACGCGTACACGGATCAATAAGAACGCTCGAACGTCGCGGAAGAGATACACACGGCGAACAAACTGATGCATGGATCCGAGCAACGGGTTAGACACCGGCGACATGGCAGTTTCGCTGGCCACGTCGATACTCGTTAACCGTAACACCACGTGCCTCCATCTTGGATTCGGCTTACTTACTCGCGTTTCCACTTACTTACTTACTTACTTACGCGTCGGGAACACACACGGTACAGCCTTTGCAGGAGTTTATCCGTGGATATCCGTGATATCGACGTGGTCACGGCCATATCGAGACAACGCGAGAAGACGTTGGCTATTATTCGAGAGCGCACGTGCTGCTGAATCTCATTGGGCTGCGGCATAGGCGTCGCGCGGACGTGCTTCACATTCGTGAGGCGCCGTCGTTCGTTAGACTCGACTTCTGCCCGTAATTCATCGGCATGGATTTAAATCGATTCTCTGTATTCGGATTCTGAAATGGATGAGCTCTGTAAAGATCTGCTTTGAAAAGATCGTGGTTCCAGAATAGAAAGGGTTCTTTGTTTCAAATTTTTGTCCGATTCGAGGAATTAGAAGACAAGTCGATGGATTCATAAAGAACGTTACAGCATTCCCCTTTCCAAATCGAACAACCGTACGTCTCTAAATATTCCACAAACAACCACTTCACGTATGAAACAAACAAGTTCCGCGTTAACGCTCAACGAGTCCAGTCACATTCCACTCGTCAACCAAAACAAGTTACCTACATGTCACCGTGTGTGCGACTAGCTTACATTTTAACTTTCGATCTTCATCAAGAAAGTACCACAGCTCTATCCATCGACGCATTTTATTCTAAAATATCCCGTGCTTCAGCGATCGATCATTATCGTAATCAAAGAGGAAAAAGAGCCGGCTGTTCGTTAGACACGAGGCAACGACGAGGATAGTGCTTTCCTCGGCAGCGAGATAACGCTGGCTAAATAACGAAAAATGGCGGAATAACGCGCGACGACGTCATTAACTAACGCGTGCATCGCGTCTTAACGAGTCCCACGAAGGTGTATTTAGTACGTTTTATCGGAGCAATACACACGCACACTCTTTACTTAGTGGTAGATACACACCACACCGTTGCGTACCATTAATCGACGATAAAGCGAGCAACAGGATCGTGGCAATAAAGTGGCCCAAGATACAGCACCGTCAGCGTCCATGTACGCGAAGCGGCAACAAGCCGCGGAAAACAACAAAAAGCCTATCATTATTAACGCGTTAGCATAAATCCCCACTAGCGGGGATGTGGTTCCACAGCGGAGGTGGCAAAAACGATTGTCCACGGGCGTAAACCGCTCCTCTCTAAGGTTGACAATGACCGCCGCCACGAGGTCCGCGTGGAAGCCATAAAGGCTCGTTGAACACGAAGACGTGGCCACCGCGGAAACTACGAAGTTACGATCGGCCGCGGGTTCCCCACCTCTCGCTATCGGTCGGCAGCCTCGTAGAACAGACTTACGATACGTCCCCGGAACTCCAACGAATGCGACAAAAAGAGAACTGGCGAGTAGCACGGCAAAAGCCACGGCCGAGTGAAAAATGGAAGTCGAAGGAAAAACGAGACTGCGCGAACGCGCTTCCTGTTACTTTGTTACACGTCGCTGTCGATCGCCGCGATTTACCCGATAGGCTGCGCCAAATGCTTCGTTTCACTTCTACGAACCAATGTTTCCTTTTCTTTTGTTCTATTTGTTTCCTATCTTCCGTTCCGTAACGATCGACATTGGTAAAATAGAAAACTGAATTTTATCGTCGTAGTCGGCCATTACGGGCCTCTGACGATTGACGCTGCATCGATAATTAACAAAAAGCAGCTGTTTAAACATGTATTAGTTTCTAAAATTCGACAATCGCTTCTCGGAACGTACTGCGTCGATGTATGTATGTAGATAAGAAACGATTAGTCATTACCAATAGGCAGGTATTATGTAAATCAACTTTAAAACAATCGTCATTAAACAATCGTAATTAATTGGAAATGTTTATTAATTAGTTGTCTCGGTGTCGACCAAAATCGAACGAACATTGTACCTCTTTAGGAAAACGTTGCATCTTTAAAAGAGATACGACACGATAACCTATAGACTTAATTTAGAAACTAAGATACAAATAGGTTGCACGATAAACAATCTTCTTTGAATTTTAATCATAAAGTTGTTTACCATAGCGGCGTGGTTAACTTTCAGAGACTAATTACAAAGGTTGAACGAGAATGCCTATACTACGTCCAAATTATTGCCTGGCACGTTATAAATTTGTTCGCATGCCTAATTTATCTTACAAAAACGACGCAAAAAGGAACGTGCATTCTGTGCTACTACTTAACAAACGGAAATCAAGAGATAGACGTGGCGGCTTGGTTCAAACGACAAAGGAATATGAAGAAACGCCTTCCAAGGACAATTGGAAATTGGCTCTGAGCCGACGACGCTTCGGCAAGTAGTAGCTGATAAACCTAGCCAGACGGAGAGCAGTCACCGTGTCGTATTAGCGTACTCCGGGACAATTTGTAACGCCATCTTGGATCCCATCCGTGCGTAACAATGTAAGCAGAAGCCCGGCACCGGAGAAAATAAATGATTGGCCTGGCCGGCGTAAATCAATCATCGCGAAAGCAGGCGAAGCCGCGACGCGGCGCGGTGCAACGATGACACGCGTAAACGTTGGCAGCCGCGCGTTACGATACGGACAGCTGGAAGACGGACCTGAAATCGAGTGTTTTACGACGCCAGACCGAAAGACGTACGAGAAAACCAACCATGATACAGGTATAAATTAAAAGCAAATTGTCTACTTCTACGAAGCGCAAGAACATATCCCGGACGAATTCACCGGAGCGCGAGCGTACGCGCGGATCCGCGTGCAAAAATCCTTGAAAATCTGGTTGCGTTCGGTGCACGGTCGTTATTCGACGCGGCTCGTTTAAATACGCGCGACATCTCGTTCCCGTGGTCGCGCGACCGGATTCAAAGAAAACCGACGAAACCGACGTCACGAACAGAGCAACCAGAAGGTCTGCCGAAGGTAGTCCACGACAAGAAATCGTCCGCGGTTCCCGATTGTTCGCTTCACAGGCTGCTCCTTCTTCTTCGCACCGGCGTGTTTAGGAGCTGTTGGAACGCGATCCTCCGGATCCCTTGGTCACCAAGGAAAAAGCATACCGAGCAATTTGTGACGACGCCGAGGTGCCGCCGCCGCGATGTAAGCTCGACACATGGCCATCTGCGTTCATATATATGGACATGTATAGGGACGTATATATCTTTATATACGTGTATAGAAATATATGTCGTCGATGGCGGCTATGGCGGTATCCGAGCCTGGCAAAAGACCGACGGGGCCCCGGGGATCGCCAGGATTGCTTTCATTAGCTGTAATGCCTAGATAATTCGATAAAACTGAAAAATTCCGATGTCGCGTAAGGGAGTGATGCATGGGTTTCGTGCCGCGTTCGTCGACCCATTTAAGGATAGGGACAGCCGCGCCGATTCCCCTCTTGAATTTGTGTATTTAAACTACCATTACCCGTTTCTTGCGCCAGGCCCGGGATCAACCTGGCCCGAACGGTTTTCTGTCTCTTCTCATTCGTCTCTGAAATACCATGCGCTCGTCCCGCGTGTTTCTCTTCTATTGGACACGTGAATTTTATATAGAACATTTATTTATATACAGCAACGTTTATACGTCGTTTTATACTTCTCAACGAAACAAAATTTGGAAGTATTTGTAACAAAGTCTCGGTTAGCGACGTAAGTTATGTCGAAAATTAATAGATAAACCTGTGTAGGATCGTTGGTAAGAAAAAGACAGAAGTAGAAGATACGACATCGACGATATCGGCGAGTAGCGGAGTGAATCAAGCGTCGTCGTTAGTCGACAAAAACGGCTCGCTCCGCCAGCCGGATACGAAAAACACGATAAATCCTGCGTTACACGTAGGCGTGCCGGCCTTCCGCGGTACCCGCAACACGAGAATCCCGCCACTACTAAATTACGACGACGAGTTGGGCTCTCCTGCTTAAGCAAAGTGCAGGTTGCCTGTTCTACCTTCCTTTCGTCCTTGGCGAGAGGCGCTACACGGGCTTTCGCGCATTTAAAACGGTCACGTTGCCGCCTTACAAAACGTTCTGTCCATCAATAACCCATTGGCTAGTCGTCGGCCAGCGAGAGTGACTCACCGAAACGATCCTCGCACGAACAAAAATATAGCGACCAAGTGGTAACAACTGAATCCATTAATAACGTTCAGCTGATCTGAACTTATTGAAGCAATAAGAAGAATTTCTCTATCGAAGTACAAAGTTTCTGTGATGTACGAGCGATAAATAATGGCACTTGCGCCTTTTTCAATCATCGGTACCATGTTAATAGCAGGAAATTTTAACAATCGTCGATTTAACGTTAATGGTTGTTGAAGATAAATGTATAAATCGCGAACTTAATAACGGTTATGCTTCAGTTCAATTTCATGGAATTTCTGGGACGCTTATGACACGAAATAAAGAATCCGCGGATCTAGTTGTACGCACGTAAGAATAATAGCAGAGGTAAGCTGATATTAACATTCATAATATATTCACACGTATCAAACGGAACATGTACATTCGAGACATCACGCATGACAATCTTCGTGAAAAGCGCTCCTGGGAATAAAAGTGCAGTTACAACACAATTATACGACAATGCTCCTATTCATCGTTGTTTTGTAAATATATCTAGTCGCGATTCGTGAGATAAATCTCGTGTATAGTGTGCGTTATAATCTGTACATGACGCGCAATTATCCCATGTCGCATGAAGTTATCGTGGGAGCAATGTCCATTCGCGAATCCATGCTCTGATAAACGCTCGCAAATACCTATCCAGATTATTAGATTTTCAAAATAAAATTGATAAAGCTAACGTGACATAATAGATACGATATCGTCACAGTTTTATTCTAAAATCCGTCCACGTACTACAAAGTTCTTATCTGATCGATAGAAGCAAACGTGTAATGGAACTGCGTAGCTGATTTAGTTGAAGCATTAAGAAATCATTTTACGACAGCGCATTCTATCTATATTTTTCTATCAGACCTTGTCTCACATTTAATGAAAGCCAAATACTCGATGAACATTTGATTATCAATGACGAATAACAATGATCCTGATGCGTCATAATTTCTGTGCATAAAAAAAACACCAACAACAAAGTTATCGTCTAAACGCTTTCATCTCGGAGTGCCTTCTGACCGCCAAAGATACTTTCACGATAAACGCCCAAGTAGCTCTAATTACAAGAAGGACACATTGTCAAAGTGAAATCGATCGAAAATGGAGCAAAAAGGAGAGATTCGAGAGTGGTCAACCTCAAAATCTGAAACCACGGATTCAAGAGAGCTCTCGCCCCAGTGACTCCACCCCAACATGTAGTCCGCTTTATCTGTGGATCGTTCGAACGTTAATGAAGCGGATCGGCTCGCTCTTAAGCGAGGACTCCAGCACTCGTGGAACGCGTCGTGCGCGACGCTCACTTGCTCGACATTCCATACAAATGTTCCAGTCGATCAGATACTCGTCGCTCTGGCTGATTTCACCTCCTCTTCTCTTGTTTCTTTCTTTCAGTTACTTTTTTTTCAGAAAAACAGAAATCGCGATGTTTCTGCAATTTACTCTTTCTAGCGTAAACTAGATCACTAGTGTAAACGATCGATGATCGATTTGTCCGATTACGAGCTTCGCGTGTGTCATCGTTGAAGTTGACTGATGGAGTATGAGTGGATGAATTTGTGATAGAAAAATATATTGAAATAAGTATAGGTATAGCGTATGCTGATTCACATCCTCACTTTTACAGTGTTACAATACAAAAGAAAAAGCTATGATAGGAAGCACGTTCATATATTTATAGCAAAGGACATTACCAAAAAGTCAACTTTGGTGTGTAGCTCTAGCTGAAGGCTGCAGGAAACAGCAATGGAAATCTACTTGTAGCTCTTTGGTTTCTAGACCTTGTAACACAAACCAAAATTTATATTCAAGGGCACAATAATATGGACCTCTCCCTATTTTGAATCTTTTTCACTAAATGCTCTTCTCTTGGTAACAGCGGTCTCCAGGTCACGCATATACAAAAGAAAAGGTGTCGATTTTTTCTTAAAGTAATTACTTCAACGATCACGATCGCAATTCTCGATGGTAACAATTTCGGTGAAAGAAACGATTCTCGAAGAACGGATGTATTTAAACTTATATCGTTGAATTTACGTCCGCCAACGCTTGATCGTAATATGACGATGATAAAGCGTTCGATTCGGTTAATTAGCGCATCTACTATCACGAAGCTCGTGCGAGAGAGAGTTAATGTGACTCATCCGGAAATGTGCAATTATTTCCTTTTAGTTAGTACTCGTGTACTGAAATAGATACGACGGAGGAAGCAATGGTAGCACCAGGTGATAAGAATCTAAATGGTAGAATTAAACAAAAGGATTTGGTATATAACGTGATAGAAACAGGTTCGGAAGTATGTACGTAATGATACATATATAATTACAGAGACAATTACTGCAAATAATTTTTAAAAAGAATTGTGTTACAAATGTTATGTCATCTACGATTAGTATCGGTTATCACCCGATACGTAATACCATCGTGCTAACTATTTCGGATCGTCTCACTAACGAAGAATCTCGGACGCTGTGGCTCCCGAGGATATACGACACACGATGGAATAATCGCAGGGTGATGGAACCAATGTCAAACCATCTCGTATTCATGGAATCCACACAGTATAATCCTGAGGCCGTGGAACTTGCCGCAGATCTCCTCGGGGCCGGACGACCACGAACTCCGAACCCGCAGGGTCATGAAAACCACGTCGGATAACCTTGGAATCGTGAGACCTACCAAGAATCGAACAAGGATCACGAGGCCTACCAAGGATCACGTTGGAAAATGGAGACAAGCCACAGAATCGTGGAATCTCGAACTTCGAGTTACAAGATTATGAAATTCACGTAGAATCTCATCGGAATTCTGCAAGCACTTACGGAACCAACCAAATATCCATTTTCTATCGTTATCCTGTTTCTACGATGCTGACATTTTTCGAACAAACGAACAAATCGCCGGTTAATCGATTCCTGCACGCGAAACTATCCAATAAGGTTACCGACTAAATTGCTACAAATTAGAAGGAACAATTAAAGCTGGTCGCATTGTAATCGACGACTGTCGAGAATGAACGTGAGTGGCCGGCTGGATTAAACGGCTCGATCGCGGATGCTACGCACGCTTCGATCGCGATTCCCACTCGGGCCTTAAATTACTCTCGCGCCTCGGCGACGGGTGCGCCTCTTAAAAGGTTTGTACGGGACATTCGTTTACTTCGAGACGCTTATCGACACGTAAGTACACGCTGTTATGTCCAATACGGTCCCAAAGGAATGCTGATACGCGCGCGATACCGAAGCTCGTTCGACGTACACGAAAAAAACGAAAGAAAGAAAGAAAAAAGAAAAGAGCGTACAGAGGATCCAAGAGAAAAAGTACACGTGCAACGAGCGCGTCCGTCGATCGAATTGCTCCGTGCACGCGTGTCGTAAATCGAGCACCACGCCGAAACTGTTATTATTTCCGAGGCGAGGGATCAACGAGGCTATGTTCAACCGGATCCCCTTATTTCCATACGAAACCATGAGAATTCTGTAACAATCGGCAAATATATCATTACCCTTGACCGACCGCGAAACACTGCCAAAGAGAGGCAGAGAAAAAGAAAGGACGGGGATACCTTCCAAAGGATCGGGGATTAATTGGAGGGTGTCGATTTTATGGATAGAAGCGGCAACTACTGCTAGCCGGTAATTTCACGAGCGAGCCCGCTCGGTCCAAGGTATACCGCGAAACGGTAGTGGGGCGTGCTGTGGGAACCTTAAGTAATTTATAGGATGTTGTAACGGGATTTTTACAACATTGGACATTGCAGCATGGGAACGGTAGACTGGCAAAAAACTGGGGCTACGATATCGAGGCCGTGATTCACCCGCATCGTGGTACGCCCACCACCGCTAGACACCCATTGTCTCCCGTGTTTTAAAAACGTACTCTTGTTTAAGCGAAGAGACCCATCTATTCCCACCGTAAATCACGCGGATGATCTTAAATGACGGAGCAGGGCAAACGGTGGTTCCATGTGGTACTCTGCTTGTACAGGATTACGACGATTGGTTACGTCACTGTCACGAATTACGCGCTTCTATGCTCGTGCAAAGACGTACAATAGGAACGTTCTATCAACTTTGTCCTAAAATAAAATCTTCATACCGGTTCCTAATTGTGGCTAGTCTAGTCTATATATTTCAAGAAATCACGGACACCGTTAAAACAGCGGAGCACCAGAGAGCAGGTCGTGATAATTATGGCGCGGCTAGAACGAGCTAACGCCACGGTGTCCCGTAGCTTCGAGCAGGATCATAATTATACGCTGAGGACACTGGAAATCTGCTAATCGTCGAGGAAACACGGATGCATGGCCGGAAGACGCGACGGTCGCGCGCGAAAAACGAAGAAAATACACGACCAGAATTCACACTCACGCCGGCTAATGAGCGTCAATAGTCACGCGTCAGTTGTTCCTTTTTTTCTTTCTTCTTTCTCCTCTTGCTCGTTGAACGGGACGCGTTGTGCGCGACCGAGACGCGTCATAATGCCGCGCAGATGAATGACATTAGTTGAAAAAATACGCCTCGTGCCGTGAATGCGAAGAAAAGAACAGAAGAGAGGGAGAGAGAGAGAGAGAAATGGGAGAAAAGGCTCGAGTCATCCAAAATCTGGCCCTTTCTCGGTTGCCCAATTTCTTAATCGGCTTCTGGGAATCGAGCGTCACGATATCGTTTAACTATAATCGGATTATAGGATAGAAATGACGGCAGGTGAGCAGAAAGGCGGAGGCTAGTCTTCGTAGGAATATAATACTACCTATAATCGAGAAAAGGAGTGGTGTTCCTTTTCGTCTTACTTTCTTCCGTCCGTGTTCCATCCAAACCATCGTTCTTTCGCCTTCTCTCGTGAGTAAATGGCTATATTTGGCGATTCGACACGTGCCAAGTTTCGAGGTAAAAGGCAAAAACCAGCTTTCGAGACATTTGTTTCGACGATAATATGGATACATTCGTTCACGTGGTTCTTGTACGATTGTGTTCCAACGAATCGACATTTTCTTGTATTTTCAAGTACGGGCTGTCTGTAGTGTCTCGATTGAGAAACGTGGAAGTATCGATCTCCGATTCGATACAGAGCGGCCATAAATAATGGCCATTCTTGACGAAATATACCGGCGGTGCTACGATCGTTAACAGAGCCTAAATGGTCGTGAGAACTTTTTAAACTCCATCCGAGCGTTCTACGTAGATTCGCTTCTAAAATAACAGTCGTATAGAATGCAACGGGTTACAAAAGAAGGAGTAAAATAATATACCAGCGAGCAAAGTTCTGAATTTTCGCGCGACAAAGTGTCAAAGAACTGCTGTAGGAAAACGACGCTAAAGAATAGCGATCGTTAAATTTTGTAACAAGCATGGCGAACAGTTTTTACGTACGACCGATCGACAAGAAAAGATTTACGATCCTGCTCATTACACGTGGAGGAAAAAGAAAGAAAATACGACGTTGGAAGTCTCTGTCTCGGATGGACGTGTCAGAAGTTAATGAATCATAAAGACGTAAAAGATCGTTCTCGCGGAGATCGCTACAATGCCATTAACACCGCTCGCAATTAATGCACACCGAGCGAGTATCTCGTTGCAACGTTCGACGGCCTCGAAGTATCTTGGAGCGGTTTCTCCTCGTGCCAGAACCACTCCGATCTTTTCCCTTAATTAAAAATAACGATTGCTCGTTCGAGATGCGGTCTCACAGTTGGCGGCGTCGAAACGGGATTGGCACGGGCATAATCATAATTTCCCTTCTTTCCACATTTTTTTCTTTTCCTCTCCTGAGAATCTCGTGGCAACTAGGACACAAGTGGTGGTGCACGGTTCACCGGCGGATGTTCAAGGACGTACCTGTCACCTTCGCTATCTTCGTACTATCGGATCTTGGAGCGTCAGGAAAGGGACGATGAAAGCGAACGTCGGAACAGCGCGAATACACGTGTACGTCGAAGTGACCGAACGAAATTAAGTTTAATCGGCAAAAGATTTACGAACAAAATGGAAGAAATTAACGCGCGACATCGTGAATCCTCGAATCACGCGAAAGTCTCGGTTTCTTCTTTTTCCTCGTTGTATTCGTCGGCTCGTAAAGTATCGTTCTCTCCTCGCACTCCCACGCCGCGAGTAACTAACTCGACGTATACACGCGCCGGCAAGTGCGGCTATAGCACGATTTATCGAGCTAATTTTGGGACAATGGCGAAGAATCAAGGGAGAACAGCGGGAGGATGAGAAACCGGTGAAAGGAAAAGAGGTTGAGGATGCACAACAGGTTACGTACCGAGTATGGACGGTAGTTAACGGTGCGAATTGCTCGCCATATACGTACGCCTGTCGCGGTTATGTTGGCCCGGCTAATGCCAACCCGGGACCCCCACGTACGGTTTACACAGCCGTAAATATACCAGGGGACTAATGTGGTGCAACTTTACGTCGCGAGTTACACGATCATCCCCCACCGTATCGGTTGCCTACCGTATACCCGTATGCGGGTTACACACCGAGTTGGAAAGGGTCTCGTGTACACCGGATCAATTAGGAATTTAAATTTGCCGCTCGAATCGTCCGCGTTTGGACATCAAAGGAATTTTTCAAGTGGGAATTACACGAACGCGAGCGACCGTTTCCAAAGGTTACCGTGAAACCGACGCCAAACCAAAGCCAGATCCGTACCCGAGTTCGCACGAACGTCGCGTTCCTTGAATTTTTATTATAACGACGGATATTTTGCAATCTAAACTCGGTCTCACCGCTCCAGGCGAGTCTAAAGAACGGCGGCCCTCTTCGAAAAGAAGTTGTATTATTTGTTTTCTTCGACGGAAGGTCACGGAAAACCTGTCGCGATACAATTTCTCGATTCGATCGGGAATGATCTAACGCGACAAAGAGACTGACCTTCGTCCGTACATCTACCACACGTACGCACCTACAGTACGTCGATTCTACACACTCGCAAATATACTTCCGCGTTACGAATGAACTCGCGTTTCTGGAATTCCAGCCTCGATACGTGTCCATTTGACTAAATCCACGATCCACTCAATTATTGTTATTTATCCGAGTAGGAATGGCCGTTAATGGCCGACCTTATTCCCGTTCGTAGCCGGTAGTTCGTGCATTTGCATGCAATTTACTTAAATCAGCGGTAGAGCCGTGCCCGACAACGCCACGTTCACCGGTCGCATAAACCACGACGGAACCATTCTGACTTCTTCGAAGGTGTAGGTTGCTGTATCGAATGTCTGACTGCTGCCGTAGTTGCTGCTGCACCGTGGCTTGGGGTCTGCACGGTGACAGGATCGGTCAGATCTCGTACCGATACGGTGGTACTCTCGTTTCAAAGCAATTACGCATAAATTTTCATGCCATGGCTACGACCTTTCCACTGTGCCGGAGTTAACAACTACGAGTGATCTTGCGCTGACTCGCCTCTATATCATTCGCGGTGAAAGATAAAAATCACGCGTTAAGATACCTGGCAAATGCGTTAATAATTATTTCGTTCATTTTTCTACTCTGATTTATCTCTAGCTAATCGCTCTCCAACGACCGAACGATCTTCTACCAGCACGTTGTGAACGCAGCGCAACGATCCGGCGACGATGTCATTTCGTAATAAATTTGTAACAAAATCGATGCGAGTCGATAGATCCTTTGATTAGAAATCGAACATCGTGGGATTCGGTGACAGAGTCGCGAGAAATTCCATCACGTTCGTGACTCTTGTACCGTGGCTCGAGGCTGCAAGTTATTCCTCAACTTGCACAATCCATTCAGGAATTTGCACGTCATAGATTGACCATCTTCGGTTAAATTAACGCTGGCTTGGAAGAATCGATGGTCTTCGGTATCGCGTGAAAGTGCCATAAGTTACTCCTCGAGTAAGTCACGTTCCACTGACCCTGGAAGCTTGATGAACACGTCTTTCAACGGTTTTACCAAAAGAGGACTGTGTAGACGTAGTCCATATCCATCGATCGCCCGACTCGTCTTTTTTAGGCACCTCTTTAGGTACTTTGTATCCATGTTTAACGTTAATCCTTGTTTGATGAGATCGCAAAATCGGGATAAAAATCCGTTCTTTTTCTAAACACCTTGTATATCTACCTTAGCAGAAATTATGAATTATATTTAACGTAATAGCATAAACGTTTATATAACAAGTTATGGAAGTACACGAGTTCAATACATAAAATAATTTTTTCTTGGATCAACCGATGACTCTTATACAACGTTAGGTCATCAAGGATTAAGTACAGCCTAAAACCACATCGAAAACCATCATTCGCAAATAATCAAACACCTGCGAATGGACGAGCCAATGCCACAGTGGATGGATCGTTCGTCAAACGTTTCGCATAGGAAGAAGACATTGTCCGTGGGTTAATCCTGCGGTCGCGTCATTCTTGTGCAAGTCACTGATAGGTTACGGCTGATTGCAGTAATCTTCGCGTCGATGTTCCGTAAAAAAAAAATCTTGGAAATCCTAGTGCGAGCGTGAGGCATTACTAAATAACGGTACGCCTAAGTACGGGCTTTAATGCACAGGAGAAAATATAATCGCTCGAAGCTTCGAGGTCGACACCAGAGAAACGCGTGTCTCGTGTGTGGCCCAGAAATACGTCTTCCCTCTATCCACGACCACTTAAATTCGTGCTGATAAAATGAAACTGCCAGCGACGAGCCGGTTAGACACGCGAAAACAAATGTATATCGATTCTTAAGGAATCGATCGATTGTCGCCTCAAACGTTGGAAAGTCGATTAGAATATCAGAAGGGAGACACGCGAACGATAGACTACCGATTCGGTCATATCTGGTACGTGATAGCGAGTAGCCAGATACCTGGCATCAAAGAGATAGTAAACATTGCGGTTCTGAGTCTTGTTTGGTCGAGTGTGACAAGCTAATGGTGTCCTTGCTCCATCGAGTCCCCGATTGAAAATACCGCGGTAATGTCTACCAAATCGGACCAAAGTGAGCGGATAGTGTACGGTTAGTCCCAGATGCAAGTGACACGCGGCCGATTGCCAAGCAAGAGGAGAAGGCGAATGTCGAAGGGGAGGTGTTGGCTTTCGAACCGAAACACGTGAACGTTCTACTAGCGTATCAAAGGAAGCTAGAATATTTATCTGGTTTATCTTTGCTGCTAATTGTCGACGATGAAAAGCTATCGTGTGTGAAATTTCGCGGAAAATCTTCTTTCGTTAATTAAACGCGAAACTATCGGAAATGGAAGAGTGATAAACGTAATAAGAATCTGTTTAGGCGCCTGCACTTATGATATCGAGCGCACGATGGATCATCGCGCGAACAGTAGCACGACGCTGACTTGTGCTCTCGCTAACGAGCTAAACTCGTGACACAACCTTGATTCAGTCAGCCAGGAAATATCGTGCGCTTCCTGCGTTGATAGCGATGGCATTACAGCTGCGTTCAAAAGCCACCTACGAACCTAAACGGTTAGTCACTGACCCATTTACATAATTGCTATCTTAAGTTAAATCTACTTTTCTTCTAGTTTTCCTACCCGAGCTCGGACTTTAGTTTCATTAGAAATTAGCGAAGTAGTGATTTAATCGGCGACACATTCCCCTGAACTTCTACCACATGCTTCGCGCGAAACGATTCACTCGCTCAGTTCCAATACGTAAGCAACGATCACGCTTCAAATCCAAGTCACGCCCACCGTATGTGTAATTAGTTCGTTCGCACAGGGAATATGATGTAAGTTAATTATCCTGCTGGTTTCTTTTGCTTCCGTCACGCCTCTTACGTCGTACAGCAAAGATTGTGCGGCCATGATATTCCCGTTAAAAAATATTTACCAAGGAAGATAAAATCGAGCGAAAGAAGATTCTCACCGTAGTTGCCAGTTTAAGGTTCGCGCGTATTTTACGCAACCATTCAAGAGGCATAATATGCATCACTGATTGGCATCGCGCCTTGTACCCTCGACAAACATTCCTACGACACGTCCTCGCCACAGTGGGGTTTCGTACGGAACTGACGACTTTGTTAGCGTAGCCTGATGTAGATAGAGCACCGCCCTGTTACGCTGTTGACCATTTGAATGGTAGAACCTAGTCGGCTGTAGGTTACCGTGCTATCGATGCCGGTGTACAACGTCGAGGTAGGCAGCGCAAGCGCCAAGAAGTCTCCGGGCTTTCCGTGAAACACCTTCGCGAAACGTACGACGTTACTTGAGAAACAGGCTCCCGCTAGTGCCACGATACTCGAGGATGTACCAGGAGCGAGTACCAGAAGATGTACGACGAGGATTCGGTTCTAAGGTAGACGTAAACACAGAGGGTGTTAACGCGCGACACTGAATTTTAGTAGCTGCCAAGAATTCTACCTGCAGCCAGTCGCCAGAAAAAATTACACCACGCCGTTCTGTTTAAGCGATCTTATCGACAAGTGTCTCGGTACCGTCACAACGCCTACGGTTTGTCTAAGTTTGCCGACTCTATATAAAGCGAATTCGCTTTTTCAGTCGTTAATAACTGTAACATAGATTAGTTGGATTAATTATCAGAAAATTTTGTGTCAAGCATGATCTTTTAAGAAGATCTCTTTGAAGGATTTTTCATTGACATACTCGGACTATGAAATAAGAGGATCGCTATCTCCTGATAAGGATCAACGGTGGTGTTCGATGAAGTATTTCCAAAATTGGAACGCAAAGTTGCAGCGCAAGAGAAGTCGAAGACAGCGTCTGACAACCGTAATTTACATCGACGACCATATTTGATCGCAAGATTAAACGCGGCAATGAAACGAAGGAATACCCGAGATGTTCGCAAGGCAGGTGAAACGTCTACGATCGAGCACGAACACACGGGGCGCCAAGGTGCGGCATTCTCGATCGATTCTCGATGCACCTTACGACCTCTGCCCGACGCATATGCCGTACGCAACGCTGTACAACGTCCCTTCCAAATTATATATTAGTTCGAGGCTAATCGGTGGTATCACCCTTTCGTACGTGGAAGCTTCGTAGTTCGGCACCGAGTCGTTCATAGCTGCCACTCTCTGATCTTTGATACGCGAAAAGGAATGTTAAAAATTTGAATATCGCGTGATAGATAATTAATAATAAAATAACATAGTAATTAAAAGATGTATAGTTTCGCTTAAAAGGGGCGCTGGGGAACTTTGAAATGCCTCCACTGTCGTTTGAAAACCGTTTCATTTTGCCTCGATGAGATCTTTTCCCGTCTTCCACGACTTTGAACCTTTGTCCAGTTGCAAAGAAACCTAACTGCGTATAACTAGCTACTGCGTGTATATCGAGACTTCCAGTAAAGAAAAAAAGAACGAATGATTACATCGGGATGAATATACGTAATTTCAATAACTTTCTATGGTTATGCAGTAAATATACAAACGTCTTGTGTTTTCTTCATTCGAGAATTCATGTTTGACGTACGATGAAAAATTCCTGCGAGGCTATCGATAGCTCGATTCCTGCTGTTTTCCTGGAAAAGGATTGCAACGAAGAGTCCGCCTTGCACAATTAACTGCTGATTAATAGTTACAAGCTTTTTCTGCGACATTTACGATTATAATCCCAATAGCGGCGTTGCGCGCGGCCAATTGGACAACACAGACCCATTCACTTTGATTGGTAATCATCGGGGACAATGAGGCGTAAACTTAATTGTAGGAAAAAGAGGCTCGACGTGCTAGATGCGCTGTGTGAATGTGTGCACGAGAGAGGCTGTCGTCCGTGTGAAAAGCCACGCGAAGGAACTTCGCGTCGAGGAATAATTACCGTTTCATTCATCGATCATTAAGGGACATATTATCGAATTGTGCGTACGTCGGCCATTGACGAATATCCGGTAAGTCGGGCGCAACCCTGTCGAGGAATTACGTTGTGTCGGTTGGCTGGCGACCGCTGTACAACTGTCAGGTGCGAATAAAACCGATAACCACTTCCGGCTTACAAGTTTCAATCACGGATAAAAAATTGAAGAAATCTTCTAGCCAACGTGGTGTTTGTCTTGGTGCTCGTAAATAATATTTACTCGACACCAACGTCACGCATTTTTAGATATCGTGCGAGATTACCGCCACGTAACTATAATAGCGTTTAATGCACTTTAACGATTGGTTTAACGATTAAGCGTAGAGAATCGCGCACCATCGCGCGAACTGATGAAGATACCCTCGATCGACCATTAAGACGTTTTCCGTTTCAAACGACGCGACGTTGACAATCTTGGTCGTTGATCGAAAAAAATGTACTCGTCGCGACGGGTAGTTCGTTTTCATCCGGTTTCTTCTGCGGTCGGCGTTTTCGCAGCGCTTCCTTCAACGAAGCGTAATCGTCGAGACGAACCTGCCTGGATACACGTAGCGTCTAGGCCGAGACTCGTCTGGTCGGGAAGAACGAGCGAGAACCAAGTTTTTCTGGCTAATTTGAGTAACTAGCGGATACCGGGAAACAAAGAGAGACTGGACGAGAAGAAATCTTGATGAGCGGGCGTGGCAGCCGTGCTGCCGCACAATTTTATAAAGATCCGCTCGGCTGCTGTGCCGTCTACAAAGAACAGCCAGCGTTAAGGAAACCGCGTGAATCGGTAGACGCCAGGACTCGCCTAAGCCTCGAGGAAACGAGTTGATGAATCCGATCCATTTTTAACGAAATCTTGGTAAAAAGGTTAAACGGCGTCCATGCCGTGCACGGTCGACGGCAAAATTAAATTAATTATAAATCGTGGATGCACCATGAAATTCCACCGACCGTTTCTTACCGCGGTCCGCTTCACCGCCTATGAGAATTTACCGAGACGTTCGAACGTTCCTTGGTCAAAGATCGTATATTCCCCCATGCCCTGTTTCAATAGGCAACACGCGGCACGTAATTCGCGTATCCCACGAATTTCACCTCTTCTTCTATTTCTATGTTAATTCGATCGAAGAAGAAAGGAATTAGCGATTCTGAAAACGCCATAAGGGCGACGAACTTCTCGGAACCATCGTTCACACGCTCGTTCTCGGCCTTTTTGCCCGATTGAATTTAACGATTCTGGATTACCGATGCTGAGCTTGGTCCCAAGGCGGTTCGTCGAATGGAATTCTCGTGCAATCGGGTCGCGATTCTGCCACGAAGGACGACGGATCGCGACAGACAGAGAGAAAGAGAGAAAGCGAGAAAGGGGGGAAGGGGGTCAGAGCGGGAGAGAAGGGCCGAGATGAAGCTCGCATAGTCTCATTACTCTCGCAAGCCGAGCTTATTACTTCGCGAACCGCAAAGAGGGCAAAGCAGCAAAGTGGATATCTCTCGAGGATACACGTTCGTGTACACGCATTAGTCAAACAGATATTAGGTAGAGGCCCGCTGGGTGGACAAGCTGTTAGACGAATAATACATCATATTGTTGAGAAACGTGCCATTCATTACGACAATGTATCCCTAATGATTGATTAACAACTTTGGCGTACCACTGTAACGCTACAAGTTACTAAATTGTAATTGCAACGTGTATTTTAGATGACGCTTATGTAAACGATGAGCGGAGACAGAGATGAACGAAAGAATCTTCCTCTTTCGTTGGATATGAATGTGACTGTTAATCACAAATTTAATTGAAAATATAGTTGGGACTATTAACGGGAATCTCATATGTTTCCATAGATAATAAATGTTCGGAACTATTTTATCATAATGAAATGCGTTTCTTCATCGATGATTACTACACGGGCTACGAGAATCGAACATAATAACAACTTCCTTTACAATTTTCAATCGTGTCGTCCTCGAAAGCAGCAACATTACCATCGCACAAAGGGGATTAAGATTTCACCGTGATGGAGGGAAAAAATCGAAGCTTCTTCTCGATCGTGTTCCGTTATTATTAATCGAGTTTATTACGGCGGCTCCACATCAAACGTTGCACCGCAAAAGTGCGGATAAAAGCACACCTGCTTCGACAGTTCGCACCGTCGCGTCGAGCTCTTACACCGTATACACCGACACTCTAATTGCGTTCTCGAGTTCCTGGCATGACTTCCCGAAGATGTAGCGCGTCGCTAGAGCCTGTTTACCCTAGACCATGCAGAAGGGTTACAGCCAGCGACGTTAATTTGCCGACAATAAATGTAACGCGTGCTCTCAAATGAATTTTCTCCGTACTCGGTTTCTGATCGGCTAGATAAATATTTGAGCTGTCAGTTAATCCTTTCCTGCCGTTGATAATACAATTTCGCGAGAAACACGATACATCTTTTTAAAGAATTTAATACACTCAGCTGTCGACAGATCACAGACACGCAATTTTTTGAAGATGCAGAAATAAGAATAGTATCGACATCTTTTTCTCAAACTTTTATGCGTCTAAAACGAGCTATTCACTTACGAGTTATGTCGACGTGTTAGACAGTACTGTTATTCAAATTGACGCGTATCGACGCACGCGAATGTCCGTGCTCGTTGGTTTGGACGCTTAAAAGCAAGCACTCGTCGTGAAGGAGCGTACAGGTGAAACGATCTTCCCGCACGCTCCTTGGTTCCCGCGAACGCCTACAAGAAACAGTTTCACCG
Organism: Bombus fervidus; assembly: GCF_041682495.2. Classification (NCBI taxonomy): domain Eukaryota; kingdom Metazoa; phylum Arthropoda; class Insecta; order Hymenoptera; family Apidae; genus Bombus; species Bombus fervidus. Next base: position 6,908,077 of record NC_091532.1, read on the forward strand.
TATTATTAATACACATATATATATCAAGGAAACGCGCCTAAGTACCCGCACTTAATTACTTACTGCCAGAACTGCCAGCTACCGCGACATGGCCAGAATGAACGATAGTTTCAAGTTGCCAAGTTGTCTTTCGTTCGATTCTCATCGAGCGAGAACAACGCCAAGAACGAGAGTATAAACTCGAACGACCGCGACGCAGTACCCTTCGTACGACGAGTCCCCAAAGAAATAAAAGGCAGAAGTAACGCGTCCAACACGTGCAATTATATTTATACCGTGTATCTGTCAAACCGACCGCCCCTTTAACGCGTATTTCTTAACGCGTAACGACCGTCTTAAATAAACGTTAATTGTTTCCATATAAATTCGCAAATTGATACGTGTCACCGAAAGATAAAAAGATATGAAACGGAATATATGATGGAACGATTTCACGGATCCGGTGAACGCCGACAGATTCATAGTACGATGCGAATCATCGTTTCCGAGAAGGGAAAGTTTGTCGGCACGGGATATCGATTTTATCGAAAACCGGCTCTAAAGATCGAAGACGTGCGATAGATCGTACGCGTAAGCCACGATCGATATACAAATTACTCGTCGACAGATTCACAAACGATTTCTAAAACCGATAGGCGATACATTTATAAACCGTTTACCGGGACGTATCGACAACGGGCCGCAAATGGACGCGTATTTATGCTTTCATTGGCCGATCGAGCAATCGGCGGCTAGCGGCTTCAGCCCGTGGCTCAGCATGAATAACGACTTTCCACTGATCGCAGAAAGATTCGCCCACATTGGCCTTTGAATCAATTATGTACGATTTATATTTATGCGCGGGTCGAAGAGCAAGGGAAGTGGACACGGGTCCACTGGTGAGAAGGGACGAGAAGTTCGGAGGTAACAAGAGTATACGGTATGCGTACATACGAGAAACAGAAGGGGGAGGATCGAAAGAGATAGAGACACAAGGGGAGGCAACGTGGGGGAGAAGGGAGCAGATGCGAGAAGATGCACACGAGCTCGTTTGCAAAAGTATCATCTCGACGGAAATAAATCAAGGCTGCACCCAGATTTCAAAGCGTAAGATTACAAAAATTAATCGACCTGACGTTCAGTGCGATAAAAAGCGTTCTGTGGTCCTCTTTTTTTCATTTCTCTCTTCTCTCTCGCCCTCTCTTCGTTCTCTCTCTTCGTTTGCCTCCTCCTCCCGAAGGTCTTCTCCAGACTCGTCCATGGACACGTAACGACCGTGTGTACGACAGAACTCGTGGGGTTTATATCAATTACACCGATCGTGACCATAAAATTTCGATCAACAAGCCCGGGACGTCGTTAATTGCACCGCACGCTCCTTTAAACCTCCGAATAAGAACAGGGCGCAGATTGTAATCGCGAGCACTCCGATAATCTGTTCGATCAACAGAAAGAGACGAAACATGGTCGGTCGGTGGATCGAACCTTATCCACCGAGGTGATCGAGTAACGATCGTCGTTTCGTCACTTTCCTTCGATACTTATTTATCCCCCGATAAAATTCCTGGAAAACATTAACGATCTTATTGGACTGACGTTCGACCGCACCACCCATCCTTCTCGTCACAGCAATCGACGCAAACTAACGATCTAACGCGAGACTACGTCCCTGACGTATTATGTTACGCCACTCGATCATAATAATTACCAATAATCCTTCGCATTTAGGAGTAATCACGGCGTAGCGTAGCCTTGGCCCGTCATTCCGACAGGGAACGTTCACGAATGTGAGACACATGTAACGAGACCCGCCGCCACTGCCTGCGCCATTCCACACAGGGACCCAACTCCGACTTACAGACTTTGATTTAACGTACGAGATCTCGTACGCGAACGAAACGGAAAGATAATAATTCGATGATTCATGCTCCTTTCTTGTAAACGTACTGTGGCCGGTAATACGTTATTTTCAAGAACGTTGTTTGAAAAGGTGGTAAAAGGAGGCTAACACTTAGCGAGTATAAAGTTCAGCGAGGGAAGGTTAGTTTTGTAAATAATACATTTTATGACACACAAACGGGATAGGCTATCTTTGCAGCGTGATTACGTAAGGAATTATACTAAAATCATTTCACGACGTCGTATTTTTAATTTAACAAGTACCCTCCGATGTAACGAATATCGCGTGCTGTACAGTTACGACGAACGAGATTAAAAACTGGACCAAACTGCGTTCAGTTAAAGAAGAAAAAGCAACCACCGAAGCTTGAGATTTACACGACGCGCAAAATACTCGACAGCTTTTTTCTTCTTTAAAATTAGTCGGTAAGCATCGCGCGTTGATCGATCTCGTGCAAATTTGCACCACCGTCAGCTACCTTTCGACGCGGTTAATTAAATCATCGCCGATGATCCCTACAATTCGAACGTATATTTACAAATCGTACAACGGCTGCAACTGATACGAATTAATAAGTTAACGAACGAGACAACGAGCGTTCGATGTTAAATGCTGGTATTACGAAACAGTACCAACAACTGAACATTGCTGTACCGTTACGTTATACGGCAATAAGTTGCAAGATATTAGTGCCAACCAGAAGTTTCCTCCCACGCTTTATCCTCGTTCCCACCAATCATTCCGACCTTAAAACGCAAGGAAACGCGTTCAAATTGCAAACTTTATCGCTCTTGTCTCCGTCTGGATGTACTTTTAAACCCGGGCGTCCCCGATCGAAATCAAAGTCATTAAAGCGTCGCCGTGGTACGCGTAGGACATTTTTATTCGCTGCTGTAAAACCGGCGAATAGATACAGCGCGTTTCATACAGACGTCAGTGGGGACAAGCATACCGCGGCAGTAGCACACAACGAGAGCATAAAAGTGCGACTCGATAAATCTGTAGGAGCGTTACGGTAGCGGGCGTCTCCGAGTTCTGTCCTCCTCGGCTACTCTGGGACAGAGCCACGTATACACACGTACCGGCGATACACGACACGTTGTCCCGGTGATATTAACGCGATACGACGAAGGCGGTGCATATATATTCTTTCGAAGTGGCTCGAGCGTGTCACGTATGTGTACGGGGAACGCAATGCCGTTAAAGATTTAAGGAGCGGACTGAAACGCCTCCTTCCGATTAAACGATAAAAGGGGAAATAAATGCGAGGCATGCGTTGCACACGCGGACCTTTTGTCGCTTACACGACGAATAGGATCTCCGTGGTCGGTTAATTCTTTCAGATTTCGCCTTGCGCGCCCCGTCCACGACCGCGCGCGAGTCCACGGGTCGAAATTCCACGAAATTGCAAATGCATCGAATTATTGGAATTCCTGCGGTGGTATTACTTTCGCCGTGCTCATCGACGATAATCGCGGTGGATAATCGAACGCGAGAATGTTCAGCTTTGCAGCACGTAGCGGAGGAATGAACGTCAACGAGTCTGGTACTAATTATCTCACGCTTATAATTTTAATGCTGTGGGAGGTGGAAGATAAAAAGCTCCGCACAGCCGGCGAACTGTCCAACGAGCTGTCACGACTTCATGGGCTTATACGAGCCAGACGCACCGGTCACATATTTGTACAATTAATACGCGCGAGAGTACCGTAAAGCGTGGACCCAACCGGCCGGCACTGGCAAGGCATTAACGAAGACGGCTCGCCACGAGAAAAGTATCCGCGTAGGTGTTAAACGTAAGCACACACTAAGCGATAGCGTTTCCGAGAACCAACTTCAAACTGATTCTTATTATTAAATTTTAAGGCGCGGCCGCTGAAAGTGTCAGCCGATTGCAACGAAAGATTGCGAATAAAAGTATCTCAATCTCGAGCGATATGATTTAGAAAACGCTACGAAAATTAACGACAGATGTTTCAAAGTTACAGAGCAAATTATATCGAACGTAAACGCACGAAGCTGTACTACACACATATTTAGGAAACATCTGATGATACTAACGTACCAATTTGGATGTACAAATACAACCGTGCATGAACGACACGGACGATGTATCCGTAAGTTTAGATACCGGTTTTAAAGGCGTTTTAAGCCTGCAAACGTTTCAAGGTCGGGCCAAGATGGTTTCTCGAGTGCCGTTTCAAGGTGCCGGAACATCCATTCGACGCGTACGTCAGCCAACGTATGTGGGTCAACCGTACGAAAAATTAAAACGAGAAGCTCGTCAGAAACGGCGAAAAGAAATGTCGGTGCCAATAACGCGGCGTGAATCACCCGCGTGTCCATCGATATTCCTCGTCCCTCCTTCGCGCTTCTCCTCTCGTTTGTCACGGCGAGCTACCGCTGGTCCTGCTACCTCTTACATATATCCATGCAAATTGATCGTTATTGGTCATTACGCTCGCGGTGCACCATCGCGTTGCTCGGCCGTTCGAAAATTACATTGACTTTTGCTACGTTTCACCAACGATCGTTCGTTAACCACACACGCGGTAAACGCTGCGCGAACTGCAGCTCCACGTGTCCGATTAATTATGAATATGACGTCGAACTTAACTGTATCACCGTTGCACCGTACAGTGAGAGCCGATCTTATGCATATTATGCGCCATTATGTCGGACGATATTTGTATTATGCGCGTACGCTAGTCGCGTTAAGGCTGTCGCATGGGTGCGGTTGCCGTGCGGCACTGCACGCTTACGTATCGGACAACTATTCGAACACCAGTCAAATCGCGACTGGATTTATCTCGGCTACGATCCGAATCATCGATAGATTGGAAACAGTCAGTTCCGTGTTTTAACTTTAAAATCGATCGCCTCGGAGGAATCGTTCGATGATCGCTAACGATTGATATAGCAAGAGCTATAAAGAGAAGAATCACAATCGATCGAATTTGTTGATTCGATGGTTAAATATGTATTGTAACGATTAATAACGAGTCAACAAACTGCTCCATTTATCGGTGCGCCACGATCGATAGCGTAGCGTGAACCACTCGCGGACAAAGTCGTTCTCAAGGGAATCGAGAGGAAAATGGCAGCTAATAGTAGAACGATTTCCCTGGATACGACAAGAAACACGATACGATACCAATCGGTCGTCCAACGGACTCGAACTTGACAGCAGTCGTTATTCAAATCGAACAATGCGCTTTTTTTTTACCGTTCGCCAACGTACGTTGCGACGGATTAAAGGAAAAAGAGATAAAACCTGCTGCGAGACCTTCCAATCGATCAATCCTCGATCGAGTAGCGGTCAACGATGGACGACGTGCTCGTATCGACCGTGTATTCGTAGCGCAATAAAATTAGCAGCATTTACAACAACGCCATCGAAGGAACAAAGCCCGTTCCACAATGCTCTACACCGTAAAAACTACTTTATCGCGGTTCGCACATAGGCGAGAGACTGCAATTATCACGCGACTAATTGTCGCATTGCTACTTTGTCGATTATACCGCTTCTCTAGTTCGGTCATTCCTTTCTCGCAATGACTTACGAATCTGCTTAGTTCAATGACCCTGACGAATTACCAATAATACACGATCAATAATTTGCGGAACGTCCAAGTTTCGATCTCCGCGAATTAATCTTTTCAATAAAGAATACATCCTAATGTTTATTATTAAAATTCTTCCCTTAAAAGTCCTATTACTTGAAACCCGAAGGAAAACGCAGACACGGAAGCGTATCATAGCGATAATTATTAAGATGGACACGAAAATTCCGCGATCTAGAGATTTTTAAAAGATTTTGTATGAAAAAAGCATCCGGTGAGTAGGCAACGGTAACGGCAGATTTTTTTCCTTCCGTTTTCAACGTATTCCAGTCTACAGAGCGACTGGAATTCAAGCGTGACTCTATCGACATCTAGTTAATATAAAAGCGTTCACGCACATGGCAGCGCGTTATACAATTCAATCGGTACAGTATGCATACGCGTGTTACTTGCACGCCCGGCGCAATCGGAGCACGAGGCTTATTTCGAAACTTCGTACGAACGTTTGTTTATGCCCACATTCTCGGCAACCACTGATAAATTAATCTCTCATGCTAATACGTCCAGCCGGCTGACACAGTCCGTGTCTCGAAAGCCCCGCGATTTCGTATCCCCGTGATCCCCGCATTAATTCTCGATCGCTTCCGGATTTCATTTGCCGGGAGGGACGGGGGGAGAGTCAGTGGCTGGAAAATGTGTACGTTCATAGATTACGTAGAGGGGAAAAAAAGGAACCAGGTTATATACGCGGACACGCGTCCATTTACATCGAGCCGGCGCATTATGCGAAACGGTTGTTCCCCTCGGCCGCGGCGCGATTGTACGCTCGTGATTCGGCCCAAGATGCTCAACGTATTTCGTTGTTAATCTCCGAATATAATATAGGATATGACTATCTTTTACGAGCCTCGGGGTTAAAGACGCTTTAAAACGGAGAACGTACGCTCGGTTTCATCTAAAATATCGACGAGAGAAACAGAAAGAGGGAAGGAAGCATCGGAAATTTATTATTTCTATATTACGTATCGCTAAACGACTCCGTTGTAACATCATACTTCTTTACTTGTGTCTTCGTTAGAAACGTTCCAGCTGTTAATCGGGTTAATTTCCATTCCAGCCAGAGTTCCTCGGACGAGAATAACGCGGTATAAAAACTTTCGATACGAAGTAAAAGCCGGTAGCTTTTAACGTTAAAATTTAGAGGAATAGATTTAACGAGATTACGTAGGAAGAAACAAATGATCGTAGTTTATAGATGCAATGCATCTCGTACGATGCGTTCTGCATACAACGATCCTTGTCGACGATCCAATCGCTGACGCGGCGATACTTTAGGTCTAATGTCAAGGTTATGCCTATCCAGACAGAAACGTCGTAAACGGCTTTCCATGCGCGGTGGCGCGGCGAAGAGAACACGGAACACGGAAAAGGAAAAGTTGGACGATAAACGGACTGATGGACTTTCCCATGCTCCACCTCCACGGGAGAGCCGTAAACGTCTTGTCTCTCGATTTAAATGTCCCGGCATCTACTGGGTTGGGCAGATCCAACAGTCGTAGCCATTGCCGCGCCCTCGCGCGTCTCTACATGTTACGCTGTCGCATTGGCGCAGAATATGACGGATTTGCTTTCATCTCGGTTCTCTATTACGCGATGTATTTCGAGCGTGACGTAACCAAAATTTTATCTTCGAAAAAGAATTTTAGACGATCGAATAAACAAGGAAACAGAGCTACTCGATAGACAAAAAATAACACATCGTTTGAATTAAGATTTTTGCCGATTAAATTTTCATTTTTGTAGCTTTTGGAAATTCGTCGCTGCGTATCCATTGGTTGTAAATCATTTTCGTCACTTACTCGAGTACTCGTCTTACTTTAAAGACGACCGAGTAACCGATAAATTGGAAACAATGCTGATTTCTCTGTTCAAGGCTGATAAGGAAGGTTAAATGTTAATGTTACGTTGACAAGTGTCACTGTTACCTAATCAAGAACAGTCGCAGTCCGATGATAAGCGTAATTATTACGTAGCTACGAGCATTTCACGTGGAAACGTAGTAAAATATGCTTATACAAACAGATGCTTCGCTTTCGAGAAGTTACGATTGCATATATGAAGATACAGTACATAAATATAGATAGAAGCACTGTTTTACATCGCGTCCATAATAATCTGCTATTCTTAAGCTGAGTTACAACCGTTTGGCACGCGAAGAATCGATCTCCCTTTTTCCTGGCCTATATACCACGGTGAAATCTTAATAAAAAATACTTTACGCGATACTCCGTATTAAAAAATGTAGGTTGGATTAACAAAGCTTGAGGTGAAAGTCGAATAAATTATATCTTTTCGTATGATACGCAAAAATTGAAAAATATCGTATTAACCGGGTGTAACGAACGTTCGCTTCGCGAAAGCGTCGAATAACAGACGATCGTTTAAAACTACGGAAACGTTTGACAAGAACATTAAAAAGTATGATGATATTTGAAATTTGCAAATCTATAAGCGAAACCTTGAAATTAATATTCGTACGCATGCAGCTCATCGCGGTTAATAATAATTTCATGAAGGTCGCAAATGAAAAAGGCTGTATTAAAGGAAACTCGAACGCTCACCGGTAACTCGTACGTTATACACCGTAGTATTACATTCCTGTTACATTCTCTCTATCGCAACCGCGGTGTATAAGAACCAGAGAGTACGAGAGACTTTTACGAGGGGCAATGAATGTCCGTACGAGGAAGTTCCGTGAAGTTCGCCCATATATTATTGAGAACTTATTAGAATTAATTAACTTTTCACCCGTACACCATATCGCTTATTAGCCTCGACGACCTGGTTGGTCGTTGACGTCGTCGCAGCGACGTTTCCATTATCGACGTTCCTCGAATTTATTTGAAATTACGTTGGTTTACGTCGCGGTGTAACACGCAACTTTAATAAACAACGTAAGATCAATCTCGTTCGGATGCTCGCGCGATCTCGTTGAATCGAGGACAAATCGATGCGAACTTTTTCAAAACGCTGCTTAACTTCGCTCATCGTCTCGTTCGAGCGATGCTAATCCCTTTCAACGATCAAGGAAGAAGATTAACAGGGGAGAAAGAGATCGAGAGAAACGTCAGAGTTGCTCGAAAAGAACGGAACACCAAGAGCGGTAACTGAACGAAAGGTGGAGAGAATGGGAAGAGGTAGGGGGGAAGGTGAGGTCGAGGTGATTCGCGGCGAGGCGAGGCGAGGCGAGGCAAGGTGAGCTCGGACCCACCTGCAATTATCCGGTCTAATGAGCAAACAGTCTGTTCTACCCCTCTCTTTCTCTCGAGTTCCCTTGTTGCCCGTTTCTCTCGATTCTGCTCGGTAGACGGCCCATCAGAAACGCGTGTACTTGACTCTGCTCTACCAACAACCTTCCACGGTCGTATCCTCCTCCACCTCCTTCCTCTTCTTCCTTTTGCCCCAACCTTCACCTCCACCTCTGCCAGTCCGATGCAGGTTAATGAAGATTATTAAATTAGTACCTCTCACGGGCAGTTTTTCCACCGGACAAACGTACCAGTGGCTTTGCCGCTCCCATCGATACACCGTCAGCCTTTCAGGAGAGCCAACTGGTTCGTTAACGTCCGTACACGCTGCTCTCTCCCACTTAGAGCAGCATTACAAAGAGCCAGGACTGAAAAATGGAGCTCGAACCTCGGTGATGCCGGTGATGGTGGAAAAAAGAGAGCAACCAGACCGAGATAAATGCGAGGTACACGATCGAGAGTACAGCCTGGACAGCAGAGAACGAACCGACTATCCCATGGACTGCAACGGACCCTGAGAATCACACAGACCCGAGATTTCAAGAGTTTCAGACTCGGGTCAAAGGGCAGCCCCGTTTAACGACACGTGGAGGGCAGCATAGCGGGTACGTTGACCCTTGATTTCTTGATTTCAGAAATAGAAATGATTCGGCATAATTGAATCAAGAGAGACGGAGCTGAGTTAAAAGCAGATGAGTCAGCTAGCGAAGAAGCTAGGTGGAACGAAGAGACACTGATTACAATGAAAATCATCTAAACGCATATAACTACAATTTATGCGCGGGAAGAAAGATTAATAAAACGATTCAAATATATACTAGAAAGAGAAATACATACATATTTACCACATAAAAATAAAATTTAGAAATTTAAAAAGTGCTTAAAAATATTTATCGAAAAAATGAGCTTTCGTACCAATTTTAACAACTTGTACGTCTATAACGAAAGAAGTTTGTTCGATAGTTCATCCGAAGAAAATAATTATTTCGCCGTGTTTCAAGCTGGCAGACAGCATCAGATTTCTCGGACGAACGCCTTCCGTCCTTCGACGTACGAAATGGTCTCTCGAACGGAGGAGAGGAAGACGACGATCAAGGCGTCGTTCAAGCAGGATGCACTCATCCTACCTGGACTGTCCGCCACGCCCGCCATTCACCTTCAACTTGGTCTCTCTGTCGCGGAACAAACGCGTGTGTTGTAACCGAGGCACACAGACGATGCACACAGCGAGCCAAAGCGGCTGAAAAGCAGCGCAGAAAATAGCAAACCGCGGAGAGGAGACGAACGCCAACGGCGGCTGATAAATACCAGAATCGAAACCAGTCTCCGACAAATTGTCCCGGATTAACGCGAGCCTATTGCTTTCCACGAACGACAGAAAATCGTACCGGCAGAAAAACGCACCGGCGACGTATTTATGGACTCGTCGAGCGCGTTACGAAGTAATTTGTTCCGGAATCTCGTGGTTCGGTAAACGATTCGACGCTAACGTTTATCGCCCCCGTTAACATCCAATCGTAAACAATTCGCCCGACCACTCGTCCCTGTTGTAACAGAAAGCTTATAGTAAAGTATTTTTCCTTATTCGTGTCTCTTTTTTCGCAATTTCGCAGTCTCGCAATTACGACGAATTTTAGTAGCCTTTCCGTAATCGCGATTCATTCGGCGAACATACCGGTTCGAAATATATTCGAAAGTCTATAATATATCGTCGCTCTGGTTCTTAACTGTTCTATCTTCGTTGGTTTCTAAACGAAGAGGACTGAGTTTAAAGTTAAATGAAGTTCAATTCAACATTATCGCGCGAACTTGGGACTTAAAAGAACTAGATAATCGTTGTTTTCCAATTGTAAGTAAAGCTTCCATCGTATTATCGTGAATTCGTAATCCTTTGTACCGATCAGACGTATGTGCATCGGTTAATTACATTTTTTTTTTTTAACGAAATTAGGACAGTTAAGAAGCAGGGCAACGATACGTAGCTAATGGTCGAACAATTTTCAAACGAATGGGTAAATGGAGATTCGTATCGTAGAGCGTGGAGAATGATTCGATACGATCGTTATTGTGATTTGCGAGAAACAAAGAGCTCATCTAAGCCGACACGCAGCTACCGTATCTCTAAAGTAGACGATCGAGTCTGCAACGGAGATCGAATATACAGAGAACCGTAACGCTTTAATAGCACTGGCTTGCATTTATTCCGACAGTCCATAACTCCGCGACCCGTAATTGCCATAATTATGCGACCGCGGGTAATTGTGGTCGATCGAAAAGGAATTGGGAGGAGACGTCGGTGCACGAGACTTTCCATGTCGCGTCCTTTTCGATGTTCCGAAGTGGACGTTACATTTTTTTTTCACTTACATGTTTTCTTCTCGTAAAATTTGGTAATCTCGATTAATTTCGCATACGAGGAAATGGCAAGAGTGGAATCCGAGATTACTGTCATCAGAGGGCCGCTAATAATCGTGGACAAGAAGCCACGAGGACACGCGATCAAGAAATATATTCCACGCATTCCAGCGTGTTTTCAGTGTGTACGAGCAAACGTACATTTTTCGTTGCTGCAAGTTCGATACTTATAGGGAATTTCGCGTGTAATTTTCTGGGAAAACACGAGGTTGCAACATTATACGCGGGTTGATTACAGTGGTTACGGTATAGCCCGTAATCGCTATCGATTAAGAAGCACAGAGATCTATAATATATAAAATGTTGAGGGCTATTGTGTTATAATTAATAATTTCTCCGCACCTCCCTCGAGCCATAATTCCGAGCAATCTGTTGTATCTGCTTACGTTGAAATAACTCCCTATATAAAACACTTTACTACTTGACTCCTCAATTGGAAACCGCAAAAGCCACAATGATCGTGTCCCAAGAAATTTCGCTTCTGGCCAACTGGTGCATAAATCTTTTTCGAATTGAAAGGAAAATTGCCTCGAACGCCTTACCAGACGAAACTCGTACCGTGTTGTATACTCTCCGCGAATACTATATCGGGCAACACCTGAAAGTATCCAACGATCTTTCGATGATCAAACCGAAGATTAGGAGAAGCGTACGTAGTTTTTAAACGAATTCTTTTATCTTCTCGTGTAAAGGTAATCGGATTACGCGAACCTAGGCGTATTACTTTGCGTATTGGAAGAAAAGAAAGGTGCGAAAAATACATTGTCTGGGCCAACGATGTTGATAAAGGCTTAGCCGATGTTTAAACGAGTTGAAACCTTTGGTCGGGTGCAGCTGCGGAAATGTCCGCTGAAACGAGGTGAAGGCTACCAGATGCAGATACACGCGGATAGGCGCGTATTAAGGTACACAGACGTGCACGCTAACGTCAGTGTCGGCGTTAGGCCGCTTAAAGAAGCTACGGCGATGCTTAACAGTGCATAAGTAAGTAACTAACAAGCGAGTTGCATAACACCGCGGCCGTCGCCGCCGCCGCGATGTACACCGGGTGCCGAGAGTTCGTGTAAGACGTTAAGGTCTCCCGGCACGGCAACACCACGTCGGCTACCTATCAGCGATTGCGTTAACCTTAAGGCGATACCACCTTCTACACATATATGTAGGTACATATACCTGATACGCTCGTTCCACATACGAACCGCTGCCGCCGCGCGATATCGTACGTACTAGTTCGAACATTCGACCGTTTCCCGCTATGACGCGCGATTTATTTCGCGAATAAAAATTTTTTAATCGTATACGCGATTCAATACCGATAAAGTGGAACAAATTGCGAAACGATGAGGAACTCGGAGGAACAAGCTGCAGATGTAAGAGCAAAAAGAAATACGTTTGACGAGAAATCGCGGTAATACGGCGGCAAGACGAAGTTTACGTTTTAATCGATTTTTACTCCTTACCACCATCGTAATCTGGTCCGACTAATTGCTTCTACGAATCCAGAGGAGGCGCGTTTCCCGCAACAGGTGAACGAACCATTATCGAGCAATCCATGAGGACGATGAACGACAGATAACAAAAAAAAAAAAAAAGATACAAAAGACTTTCCAAGGAACGAACGACACCCGGTATGTAGGCGAACCACGCGACGTAGCGTGCGACACAGGAGTAGGGCGTGCCTGCAGTCGCTGCACACTGCGCAGTTTGTTGTACGCGCTGCAATCGTCCGTATGTACCGAGATGTGAGAGTTACACGAGCCATGTACGTGAACGCACATGCGTACGCAAACAGCTGAGCGAGCGGCGCACATCGACGAGTCAAACTTTTACGCGACCAAACGTATCTAACGAGGACGTTTCTTCACGAGCCGTCGAAAACCTGGTCAAAATGAGACGCGATGGCCAGCCACGTAGACCGTATTACGCATACGGGAGAATACGAGTACGTAACGTGTGACGCGCGACGGATGCTTCCTACGAGTTTATTTTTAGAGTCAATCAATGGGACAGAGTTACCACGATGCTACGAATTTTTCTCGAATGCTGAGAATTTTTAAATCTTACGCGTTTTCCAGCGTTTCAAATATTTCAGCGTTCGCCTTCAACGTTCCGATTTTGCTTCGATAAGGTTGACTCTATGAGCAAAATTTGTCGTTTCACCTTTAATTAGAACAAACGCCTAACAGATGAGCAACTGTCTTCTAGATAAATAGCTTTGAGACCAAACGCTCGTATCGTTCTTCACTCGGATTTTTCGCGACTTGCGTAGATTTAGAAACGATTACTGATAAGATGACAAGAGCATCTTTTTTTGCACTCGGGGCAAAATGCCAAGTTGTCGACGCTATGGAACGTTGGACTATTTCAACGAACAACGCGCGAGAAGATAGACACTTGATAATAACCTTCGATAGTAGACTGTCTAACGAATAATAATAATATCGTGAAACTAGGAAGAACATGTTTTTCAATATGAAAGTGAATACGACGGATTAAATGCTTTCAATAGGAACACTTTCTAATTAACTTCCGCAAGGTCACCCGTTAACGAATCTGTTTCACAATTTTCATCCGTTGCATCTTTCTTATCTTCGGCTCGAGATACGGTGCTCCGGCAATTGTTCGCCGCTTGTAGCTTATGATTAATCATGCGTGACAAATTTATCATGTTAACTCGGTTGTAACTAATCTGTAATTTTCTTGCCGATCACAATTATCTTTTTACGCGGCGACAGTCGCCTCTAAACAGGTCGCGTCTAACCTATCGTTCTCGTTTCGCGAGTTAACGCGGGAGTGCCCGGGAAACCATTAAGAAAACCGTGTCGAAGCGTTCAGCGTCGTTGTCCGATAATAATCGACGCGTACGTGTAATTCTAGTTCGCAAATTCGCAACTGTCCGAACGAGAGCCAAGAGTTGACCAACTTTTTACTCGGTCGACGAATTTTCACTCGTAAAAGCAAAAGGTATCGGAATAAGCGTAAAATGATTTGATATAGCAACGAATCACACCGTAGATGACGTTCCTGCCGTAGTCGAGAAGCATGGAGCGTGTCGGTGGCAAGGGTCCCCCTACTTCCGGCGAACCATATCCGGCAGAACGCCCACCTATATCTCGGTCCGCCAGACCGTGCACACTCCCTACTGCCACAATCTACTCTATCGTCGTCCAATTGTAATAGATATTCTAGCCAGACGAAATTGTTCGACAGTTGTACGCGGCGATAATAAAAATTGATTCCTCGTCGGCGGAACCCATTGACGTTCCCATTTGTCAAGTTTCATCTTTGAGAGAATTCGGCCAAGATACGCGGAGGAGACACGCCGAACGGAAATGGAGACCTGGCTTGCATAATAGGTACATATTTTATTGCCATTCTTTGATAGAGACAAACATTTCTAAGAATGAGCGTGTATAAGAAGAAGAGGAATGAAAAATGAAATTCGTGTCCTCGGAAGTGGATTTCGAGCGAGTCTCGATAAAGTAGAACGCATCCTCGGGAAACGTGGGTGGAATAATTTATTCTCGCTCGCAAATCCGTCCAAGACTTTACCGGACGCGCAAAGTTTCGTACACGCTCGTAGTATCCAAGGTTTTCTACGAAGAACTGCTTTAAATAAGATCTTGAACAAGCAAATAGACATCGTAATACGTAATGCGAATCTGGCACGGTGGAAGAAAGGGTGATTTAGAAACTTGTAAGTGGTCGGCTCGCCGGAACGCTCATCGATAGAAATTCGATCGAGACGTAAACAACTTCACGAAGACGATGTAAAAAGAAAGGGGAATGGGCAAAAACGATATTATGAAACTGCAAAAAGGTTGTGCGTGCCGCGGCACATGCCCCGATGCATATAATGCCGGCAAAAACTTGTAACGTCTGTTCTCGGCCGTCATCTGCCGATTCGATCGCGTCAGTCTAACCGTACGTTCATCCAGCATGGAATCTAATATAAAAATCAAACTCGATATAAACACGAGGCCGCTAAAGAGGACCCGGTGCGGCGTACAGCGTCAAATAAAATCAATCGCCTCTAATAAAAACTTACATAACGTTAGTCGAACGTCTTGGAAGATTACTATCCACCTGTATCGAAGCGGAATTGCCAATTTTCCCGTTGGTTAATAAGCCTGGCGGCCTCGCGTATTCTTTGCTAGATAGGCGCTAGAAGACTTACGTAAGAGGTCGTGATCTTTCCACTGAAATCTGTTCGATTTTGTGCGCCAATATTTATCGCAGTCACATCACGTTATCGTAATTAACTTGGCTCCAGAATAATCCGACTCGTGGCGAATACGCGCGATACGCGACTCGACTCGGGCAATTTTATCCAATCCACGTGGGTGTCCGCGTATGGACCAGCGCGAAGGTCTCCAACCACATGACGCAACCAGGAAAGTAACCAGTAACTGATAAAGCCGATAAACGATAAAGAACCTTTCAACCCTGTTCCGATCGTGCCATTAACCATGAGCGATACGACAAAAGTGACCAACCTTTGCTGTGGAACTCCAGCTGGTATATTCAGTAAGATTTATCGGTCGAATGACATTGTTTTCTAAACGCTTATTTAGTTTATTATCTCGATACGCTGCTTAGAATCGCGATTTAATCGATTAATCGCTAGAGGTATCTGAAATGTACTGCATAAGCTGCGTAAGCTACGTATGACTCGATTTAAACGGTATGTTTCACCGGTAATTTGTTCATTTTCAAGTATGCGAAGACAGGAATGTTGGCAGAAATGAAAATGATAAAGGAACGAATATAATTGCAGGCCGTTGGATAAATTGCTTCGGTAAATCGTTCAAACCGAAGCAATGTCGGATGGAATAAGTTATCGCGTCGTATTTCGACACGTTTCGACCGGCGAGCTTAGATTAACGTCGACGATGGACACGCCGCGTTACCAATGGAACGGACAAAAACTTCGCAGAAAATCACTCGAGGCTTCGAGCATGAACTATTCGTGCGCTCGCAAGAATTCCCAGACACGATGCAAGTAGCAACAACCGATAACTGTCCTTATCGTATTTCTACGCTTGCACAGGGTCAGCGTTCTGCTATCTGTTAATCATTTCGGTCTGCATGTGCAAGTAGTTCTCGAGTTTCCAATTACACGTAACAAGGAACCGGTTACTCGAACGATATGCTATATCAGCGGAGACAATAAACCAAGAACAACAGACATCGGCTGAACCCGTAATTGCGAACGTTCGTAAAAATCGTCGAACTTGAATCTTCCTTCGTCTCGTAACTCCTACCTCAATTAGTCATTGACTCGTTGCCGAGCCTCTGTTATCGTTAAAATACCGATACCTTTCCACCTGTCGGTGACGTGTAGCCGACGCAAAAATCAGCGACCTCGTCTCCACAAACATCGCGTCAGATACGAAACGTGTATACGAGTTATTAACCGATGAAAATTACAAGCGTGTGTTGTCGAGCTTGCAATCGGGGGATAGAGCCAGACATTTCCAAGACGTCTAAGTCAACGGTGCGTTAGGGCAAAGCTAACTCGAAGTCAATGTACACTAACCATTTGTCATGCTTGGTTACTGCGTGCTTGGCTATCGAAGTGACTTCATAAACTCAGGAGAGAACACCTGCGGCGCGTGAGGATGCTCGCATACCTTCTATCCAAGTGTCAACCTACCTGTTACCTAAACAATCTGACACCGCGAAGCTTAACTCGTAGGGATCTCTAAACAAATCGATAGCCGATTCTATCGACGATCCTTCCGTCGTCTTCCGTAACTCTTTTTAGATTCTATCCGAGTGGAGAATTCGTGAAAGTTGGCAAGTTTACCGCGTGCGGCTCTCGTGCACCACGCGAGGAATGTACCGATGAAATTACACAGATGCGTTTGAACGTGCTAGGAAGTGACACGGCGAAACGCTAGAAACAAAAACCGTCTTCCACGGTTCAACGCAACAACGGTTTGCAGAAACACTTTTTACCGGTATGATAAAAGGAAGGTGTAACATTCCGTACGATAAACTCGAGGAAATCAACGCTGCGAAGTTTCCTTCTTCGAACGTTCTGCGGTCGAAAAAAAGTCCCAACGATTCGACTCCTACTTGAAATTCGATAACACCTGATTTTCAAACGGAGCTTAAGTCGAGAGCTGCGAATATTTTTTGAATGCGTTGCCTCCGATGTCGTACGAAGAAATTAAAGGAAGAAAGAAAAGAACGTAAGGATATTAATTTGCTCGAAGTTTATGTTTGAACGTTGTGTGCCGTGCGTATTCGCAGAGGAAGTTAACAGAACGCTTTACCACCGAACACAACGCAAATCCACTGAACCCATTCTGTTGTCCGAACGAATCGTAACGGCTTGATGGAACCCTAGAGATAGAAACGGCAATATATGATCTCAACGGACACCGCGTAGTCAGCTATAAAACGGACGTAAAATAATGTCTGACATTCGAATTACAAAACACATGTAACTTTGGTGGCGAGCATCGTTCAGTTGCTCGTAAAATGCCAGCGCGAGATACGATTCACCCATATGGTACTTTGGATTACGTTCTCATTTTACAGGAATTGAGTTTAAACAACGATGATACGTAAAATCGTGGCTTCTCTATTCTTAAAGGGTTCAACAGGGATGCATCTTTGATCTTTACTATTACGTCGATGAACTTCTCTCGATGTAAGAAATTTGTGCCAAATAAGGAAACGACCGTGTGTACATGGCAAAGTCAAAGTAATCTCTTTATCGGGCGACAGATTCGAATTTAGTATTCGAGACGTTGCATCAATTGCAGACGCGACACGTAAGTGTCGAAGAAACGAGGCGATTCCGTAACAAGAGTATTCACACCCACCGAAAGTCAAGAATAAAATTCGCGATCCGTAGCGACGCGCAACGATGCAGTGCGCGAGACATAAAAGGAACAACAATTATTCAGTGTTGCCGCAAGGAAGTCACCCACCAGGGCCTCATGCTGAGACGATCACGTTCCGTGGACCGGTTCACCGTACGATATCGTGAAATCCCGTAACTACAACGGACGTAAACTCGCTGAACGGGATCGAAATTTCTCCGAAGAATTGGATTATCAATTATTTCGACTCTTCCTGAAATTATTTCAATTTTTCTTTCATATCGCGCCGTTAATGTTGCCTTATCGCGACCCTATGCGGTATATCTGCAGAAGCGTACAATTCAACTTCTTTCGTAATAACAATATCTCTCGAATAACAATACTCATATCGATAGGTAAAATAATGCAAGAGCACGATCTATAGAAACGTACGCTTATAGTTTATTCGATTGAGCAGCTATAAGAGCAAACGATGAGTGGCGATTTTAATTATAAACAGACACGTAACTGGCCGAGAGATAGTAAGACTACACATCTCTACGCTCAAGAATTTAATAAATCATTTTCCAACTGAGATATAAGGCGAGAACTCTTAACAAGAGGTGTAACCGCTACCCTACGATACGCAAGGAATGCGATATATCTTGCATTTGCAATTCGCTTTTTGATAATTATGGACGGACGTATCGCACAAGCATGCTTCTTACGCAGGATTCCTTTTACGTAACGAGCATTTTATTGAAACGCGATACCGAGCGCCGTGCGTTCTTCGCGAACTCGACGATAGCTTGAAAATTCCTGAAAAGTGGAAAATTGAAAGTGACGTGACGTGAGAACTATATCGCGATATACGATCGTAACAGTTACCGATGAAAACAGATCTACGACGTATGGGAAGGAACGCGTTCAAATATTAATCGACGTGAACGCGCCAACATTGCCTTCTTATTTTTCCAATGGCGAACTGGTGGCATAAATCGTTCTTGAAACGAGTGCAACATCAAAGGAGCGATAAATCGTAGCAATGGATCTCGCGGATTAATTCTTCCGATATAGACAGCACATTTAATGCAGTTACCGTTCTGTCGAGGATATATTCGCGATCGCAACCGGCATTAATTCCGTGCTAATAAACCTTAATGACGGCTAACGTACGCGTAGGAAGCTCGCTAATGACCCTCCAATGATACCACTTTCTTGTAAGTATTATCGATAATTTCGTACTTTCGCTTTTCGTGTCTCCTCGTTTCCTCGGCGAATTATTTTCCCTCGTATCGAACTTCCCGTCGATAATTCCCGATCGTTAGCGTCACTTCTTTTAATCCGAATTTGAATTCTTCTTTACGAATATGATTACGCAATAGTAAATTTCCTTCATCGATTAACGATCGTTTCGATATACACCTGTTTACGAGTTAAGCGTACGAGTATATTATCACTTTGTTCGTGTCTTTGGGACATTTATCACTCGTGTCGGATATAGGCAGCGTTATATGCAACCATCTGATTCCGTGGCAACACTTTAAACATGGAAGAGGTAATTGAAATTGCCTCTCTGTGGTACTTTCAGAAAACTGAGAATACACATACTGTTACTCTGTGTTTTTTTTTTCCTCCTGATGAAATATGAAATATCTGATGCGCGGTACATATAATTTTATTACGCTCAAAAGATCACAAAGTGGTATGAAAATTTTCGAGAACAGGTTCCGGTAAAAATTTATTACATTTTTTACGTTCCCAGGGCAACCGGGTAATTTAAGTTTCAACAATTAAGCTGATCTTTCGTGAAATAAGCTGCAACGGGTGGTTGTCGGTAGCAAGAGGTTTGATTGATCATTAATAAACATTAATGCCCAACTTTAAATTGGAGGCTCGTTCGATCGATACAGAATTTATACCAGAGCTTTCTCCAAAGCAATCACGAAGAATTCTTCATCGGCACTCGATAATTATTCACGTAATAACTCATGTCGCGAGTCGAACGATAATTCATACGTCACCTTGTAAGCAGTAAATTACGTTATTAGCGTTTTAATTGCATGGTTATCGATTTATTCGGATACGCAATATCGTTAAAAGTCACACACGGCGTTAGTGACCTTTAGCTTTTAGCCGCACGCGGCACAACTTAGAAGCAATAAAGTATTACGATCGTCGAGTTATTTTTTAAGAATGTCATATTTATTTTTCATGGTTGTTAAATAGTTGTTATGAAATGTTAACTGATTCGAGAAACTCATAAATCTAATCGGATATTGTATCGTCTGATTTTATACCTACGTTAATCGTTTACTACTTTCCATAAAACAAACCGTGTCTCAAGTTTTTTAATCTTCTCGTCCCAATTTTTATATTTTCAAATGTTCGTTGGTTAAAAGCAATGCGCTTTCTACGTCGCGAGGAACTTCTTTAGCCCTGCGGCATCAAACAAGATCTTTTCTCGGGATCCGATTGTTCCTTAATATCGTTTGACAAAAGCATTGATTTTCGTCGGTATTTCTTTTATTCGTGTACCAGTGGCTCAACTACCTCGCCCCATTTGTCCGTTTTGGGCGGCAACGTGCGGAAGAAATCTTTCCGGTTTTGGCGGTATAACCGGTTTTACCTTCTTTTTTCGTTTCACCCACCACGTTGATGCACTGCGACACGAGACCCTCGCGAACTTTTTAGCTTTTATTTATCGATGTATCCATATACGTATGCATACGGCCCTAGAGATCGCGGAATTCAATGATCTTCCAGCACGAAATGTTCTTTGCCGTTCCCTCGCGTTCCAGCTCCATTTTTATGCGCGTGACAATATAAAGTGTTATTCGCGAATAACACGCGTAATTTGCATATGTAAGTTACTTAGAAATCGTGTAGCGAATGGATCGTTTGATAAATTTTAGATAGACTCGAAAGGTTTCAAAGTGGACAGCACATTCTATGTTTCAAAAACGCTGTTCAGAGATACGCTTATCTTCCTAGATTGTAACAACTTCTCAAGCTCCCACATAGTCGATCCCATAGACACGTTTGGCTTGTGCCAACAGACGATAACCTAAAGCAACGACGCTAAAAATATGAAACTTCGATAGAATACAAACTGACGAGTAGAACGATCGAATTACTCGAACTTACTCGAGCAACGTTCTCGATTATCAGTTCGAAAGAATCAAATTTACTTACCAGACAACGTCTTTGAGTCGGAAGATATCGATAAGGATCAGCTGGTGTTGTCGCGTGAAAAACAAAGAGATCGCGTAAAATGAAATAAACGTCGCGCAAGAGGCAACGTGGTTTTACCGCAAGCATAGCCAACGAGCAGAAACACTTTTCATTAGCACTGCCGAGAGTTCAGTCGAGTTAATTTGCCCTCTAAATAGATCGGCGGCTATGCACGAAACCCGTCATTAGCGCACGCCGAACAAAGAGAGCCGCAGGAATTAAGAACGTAAGAGACGATACGCGGCTCGGAAGAGCGCATAATCGTAGTGGCCGTTTCGTAGCAGACTACTTTAATGTTTCCTGTTACGACCATCCCGCTGGTTATTGTTTCTCCATTAGATACATACTTAAGCGCACGAAGCAAATTCCCTCAACCGCGTTACCATTCGATTCGCCTTTTCCATTTCTTTCCTACCAACTAGCCGGGAAATTTATCAAGAAATGAAATATGTTTCCTTCTACCATGAAAATCCCTTTAACACCGTATGAACGTTGATAATTAGAGAATAACAACACTGTAAACGCCATGTCTATACGATTACGCGTACGCGTGTGCACCATCTCGCTCGGTGGACTGCTCGTTATTGAATTGAAACGCGAAAACGTTACTTCCAAGATCCACGTAGATTCCAAGATCTAAGAATAGCGCGTTATAATTGCGGTCATAAGTTAACGCGATAATTAGCCGAATTGACGATTCCGATGGTTCCATGGATAAAATTTAAACACGCGCTGGAAGGCACGAGCCTCCGCAGGGCGATGCGAGATCCCCTTGTGCTGTACGATGAGACAGAAGCCGTGTAATCAATGTTTCTGTTAACGTTTAATGTTTCTGGACATATACGTCCCGGGAGAAAGACATGAATTCCACCGATGAACCTTGTCCGCGCGGTCGGCAGTGACGGATGTCGACAGAGTCGATAAAATCGTTTCTTACGAACGGTTGGACCGTGCGATCGGTGTCAACCGCGTAAATTGACGTCGATACAGCTACTTATCGAATTCTAGGAGAATCGACGATCGGTCTCCTCTGTCTGAACGAACCTGGCGCGCTTACATGGCGCGCTTTATGACTAGACTCGCATTTTCATGAAACGACGCTTTCCGTCGACCGACCATGTCGATAAATGTCCAAACGACCATATCCAATCGCGAACACGCCGTTTAGAGGATCGATAGCTGTTCCCGTACAAAGGCTATCCGACAAAAAGACGAGATATTCGCCGAACGCGAGCCTAGCTGTCACGATCGTTCGAGACACGACAAAGTGGCCCTGCCATTTGCTCTCCCGATCTGGATATATCATGTGGAAAATGATGAAGCTACAGCAAATCGTTGTGACGGCTGCAAGAAAACCGACGAGGGAAACAGGAAGGGACAAACGGGAGAAAAACGATAGAGAGCAGAGACAATCACACGGATAGGGGAAACTTTGATGTACATACGCCTCGAATGTAAATTACAGTGGCGCGGTAACGCTACGGAGTATGAAGCACGTGCTCATTGTTATCTCACGACAATCTAAATAATGCAGATAAGCGGAAGAAAATTGCGACAGGCAGGAACACAAGTCATTTCATATCTGGTGATTCTATATGCTTTGCGGAGTTATACGCTCCAGCTCGAAGAACACAGAGATCCGAATAATATCGTATACCATAGCGGTAGCACGTGTTACATCATAGATGCAATTTGTGTTTGTTCGGTTTTACGAGGAAATATTCGTGGGCGCCTTATTTATGGTCAACGTTCGCCGACCTTACGACCATATTATAGGAGAAGTGGCCCTATTAACTTGGCAATGACAACATCGCAGACCTTATAAATCGTCAATGAAAATTATTCGATTTAAATATATTACTTTCACGACTATAAATTATTTGCCGTAAAATAATATATTACAGCGAATCGTAGACGAGATTTTTACGATATTTAGAACAGATATATCTAATTTTGTCAGGATACTTGAATATCTGTTTTAACACGATGACGGGTGTAGAGGCCTGAACCGCGTCATTCACAAAATTTTACGACGAAGTACATCGTGGATGTATTATTTATCACCGACAGTAGCAGTAATATACTTTACAAAGCGACTTACAGATGTATCAGTGACAGAATCGTAAAGACGTCACGAATCCTAACTCAATTTAGCGTGGAAAGCGCTCGAGAGGGAGTTACGATAGGAAATCCTTTTTATAAAAGGCGAAGTGAGTTACGATTAGAAATATGCTTGCACGGGAATCGCAGGCTGAACAAAGGAACAATACGAAAAAAGAATAAATGCCACAAAGTAGAAACGTCGAATTCAAATCGGAAGAAAACGATCGGCGTTGCATAACGTTGATAAAAGTGTGACAAACGATCTAAAAAAAAAACTACCACGAGTGCTTATCGTTAACAAAGGCAAATCGATGCCGAATACAAAACCGTTGGAACGTGCGTTCACGGTAAATGCACTTGTATCCTTGTGAAAGCGAATCGGTCGACGAGATGTTTCAAAAAATTTGGCACCTTTTTAACGTTGGCCAAATTTACATCCGACTTTAAATCTTCCGCCTAAACGGGAGTGCAACTCCATCGACTTTAGTACCGAGCCACGTGACGTTAACGGTTCGTAAATTAAAAGGTGGTCATCTCGTTGGTACGAGGCCGCCAAAGAAAGAAGACGTTCCTCGGTCGTTCTGTCGTATAAAATTCACGCGACTCATTGTTCCTGTTTTTATATCATCGGAATTCGCCTTTCGCTGAAAGGATATACGAGATTGTATTTACCCTGTCCCCTTTGCAAAACTGAAAATGATACACGACCGTAAATTTCAACGATAGTAATTATTTTTCTCTCGATCGCGGGCATTGCTTGTTACAAAATTCTTGCTTGCCACGTGACCGTTAAAACGCGCGCGCAATTATTTACGACATTTCTCCGTGCGCGCTTTCACGAAAGCGATATCGATTATCGCCAGTCGAAAGCAAATTATTTCTACGGACCGATAAATCCTTTGTCATCGATCGAAGATGGTAAACAAATTGGAATAAAACGCGTTCGTTTGGACGCATGAAACCATCGGAAACAAGATTGGATCCTCGTGAATCGGCAAGCCATGCGTGTTCACACCCTTTACACGGAACACGATCGAGAAGTCGATCGAAGTCGTCCGATAGTGATAATCGAGCATCCGTGAGCCAGCACGTGAGTTGTTGGTATCCTACAGTCATGGAACAAGATGCATGCGCGCGTATATACGCGTGCACACAACCCTGCGGGTTATGGCTGCGTGCAACCGCAATGTTACTTGAAAATTAATGCAGTATAAATCAGAGGCAACACGTTCGCGACATGCTCCGAAACATCTGCATTCCCTGACGCTTCAACCATAAAACGATACCAACAACAGCATCGCGTTCATATTTATCAGTTCTTCTCAAGATTTCTTCGATCGAAAAGATTCGTTCGAGTGAAAAAGTCGTTCGCGTTGAAGACAATCGATACGATGTCTGTACGACCGATTGTTTGTCAGTTTTTACCGGAGTACACGCGTTCAACGAAAGTTCGACGCGATAGAGCACGGCGCCGCTATTATCCTTTTTACGTGAATGTTTTATGATCGCATGGGCGCAGGGGAAATGTCTATCATACGCTGGAAACGCAACTTACGGTTCATTTTACAAACTCGTGAGGTATCTCCGCGCGATCAATACTCACGATGTGCGTCTGAAATGGTTTCCTTCGTTGCATATGGAAACCTTCCAAGACACGTAATGTCGTTCGCCACAGTGGAATGCAACGTTAAACGAAATAATAGAAATTTGCCGATAGTGCCGTTCAACGAGACACAGCTATTTAAAAAATCCCTCTTTCTGTCTTGTAACTAATTGTAAGACTATAATTGGCGTATCTTTAACAGGTAGCTCGTATTCGCTATCGATGAATTTAAATTATGTTTGTTGATTATCATGGATAATTTATATCGTGCGAAACAGGAAATATTCTTTATGACTAACCACGATATCACGAGTATCGCGAGACCGTAACAGGTAAGTGACACCGTATAAATAGTTTGAGTAAGACATTCTTATAATGATCGTATCCACTCGTAACTATCGATCGATAACAAAAGAGGGTGGTGCACATCTACCTACGTTGAACTCGCGTTATATTCTGTTGGCCGCACCGTCTAGACGCGCACATCAGCATAAAGAAAACCAAGATCAAGCTATAAGTTACCTAACGATAAAATCTTTACACTACGAATAATTTATTGCTAACATATTTACATTTGTTTTAAACGATGAGTATAGGTAACGCGTACGGGTATCTGAAGAGAAAAGAATGTTTGCTCGATCAAGAAAGCATGTACGCGCGTATTTTCTCGTCATTCTTTCCTTCCTTTCTCCTTTTCTTCTTTCTTTTTTTCTTTTTTTTTTTTTTGTTTAATCATCGCCTCGCTGGAAAGTTTAAACGAATAATTCTAATTACAGATTCCATGAATATGCAAACGATCCTCGTCACTGTGTAACAGTTATCAACTCGATCTGTTACTTCGATAGTACGCGCGTACATACCTCAGTATCATGAATTTCATCGGCTATGTCTGGAATTCAGTGAAAACCTGTCTCCGAATGTTTAATTAAATTGATCCGTAAACAGTTCACCGTGTGTATTTCAGAACCCGCGACGGAGGCCTATAGCTACGTTAGAACGAATGTTGCACTCGTTGTGCAATAACCAACACGTGCCGTGTCTTAAATATAGAACAAACTGTGTTCCTCTCTCTCGGTCCTTCTCTCTGTCTCGAGTCTTCGCTAAATGCGTGGTTCGGATCAAAGAGAACAACATACAAATCTTAAAGTACGATAAGAAATGCATTGTCACTCGACTTCCGTGAATGCTTGCTAATTAAAGGTCGCGTTATTTAACGTCTTATCTCCAAAAAGGACTTGCGCCTACCTTCCTCGCTTATATATCGCGTAAGAGCATGCCTCGTCGATTTCGCTAAAATTCTACGTTGTTCGAATTTATGCGTTCGATAACATCGTTCAATCTGACTTTACCTCTCGACATTACGTAAACGATACTTTTTATTATGTTCGTCGGATCGTTCGTTACGATTACGATAATACACTCGTAGAAATCCGTGCCTGCCTGCGCTTGCATCCCGAGAAATTCGCAACTGACACACCGAACAAGACCGTGAAATCATGAAAAATACAATCTACGGAGTACGTACGTACATGCTGTTCGTGTCACGCCTTTTCAGACGGAACGTTTGCCTCGAGCTGCGAGCATCGATTCATCGAGACAGTCGAGTAATCATTGCGACGGAAGCCTTTAATATTCGTTGCACGTGAAGATATAATAAAATTTCGTGAATTCGTCGAAGAAATTCGATTAAATGGCAAAGATAAACAAAGAAGTTTCCAAGCGCCTGATCGCTCCATGTTTCTAACGCTTCTGATATACTTAAGCAAAAGAAAAAGAACGAGTCAAGGTCGCATGATAATAAGATAGCTTATGTACAAGCCATATCTAAACAAAGTTGAAACCGCGTCGAGATCAACTCGATGAAACGGCTTTGCGTTGCTCGACTTGAATTTCAAATTCTCGAGTATTTAAATATATTCGCTTCTCGATAGTTTGAGCAACAAACAACCGATGGAGGAGCCAATTAGAATTTCGTAATCGCGCGCATTTTAGATCGCAACAGAAACTATCAAGTAAAGATAGTCCCATAATAATCTCGCGTTCGAGTTAAATTCAGATTTGGAACGGCTGCTCCGTAGATGAGAATGATTAAAATGTGAAAACTGTACCGAAGTTTCACTCACGTATAAGTACGTCCCGAAGAAATATAATCCGTGACGACCATATATACCTCGTTGCATCGTACCGCACCGCGCACCTTGGCAAGCGACATTCATTTATTTCGGACGCCGACTTTAAATCCATCGGAACAATTAACCGGCACGGTACCGGTGCACGCCTGCACGCATATCGCGTGGGCGTCACGTTCAAAACACCACGAACGATCTTCCTGTATCGTGTGCTTGGCGCGCGGCAGATAAGAGAAAAGACAAAAATTGCTGCGTCGCGACAATAAAAATAAGGCGAAGCTGTATACGAGGACAGTGTAAGCACATTGTGCGTTGAAATAACGACCGCCGTATAAAGGCCTAAGGTTTACATTTCGAACGTGTTCCGGACAGCTTAAAGCGTGATATTAAAAAATCGAAGTTATCGATTTTTTTTAATGGTGAGGAAAAGGAGATAGGAACGCTGCTTTTCTCTTTTATTCTTGCAGCGTTTCTTGGTCAATGTATGAAATTAGATACGAAGAGCTAAAGGTTTTTATTAAGCTGACCTGGTAAAAACGTGTCAAAAGAATGTGTACGACCCAGTCGCGCCTAAAATTGGAATCTCGATGCGAGATTGTGATCGTGAAGCTCACGTTACTTTTTTAATACTTCCAATTTCCTACGTTTAATAGGGTCGTCAATAAACAGCAGCGAAAAGCCAACTTACGACGGGTAGACGGTGAGGATTAAACGCGAATATAAAAATGTTCTAAACGAACGATTAAGATTCTCCATTAAGACCGCGTTTTCGATCTTTATTCGGGCTATTAAATATCTCGAAGAATTCCAGGTACACACCCATATTCTCTTTCAACGAAAACTTGGGATTCGCCGATCTTAGACGGATAAGAGATTTTGTAACGCGGTATCGAACGATAAGACGAATGGAAATTAGGTGCATTACCGGGTATATTTGAGCCGCTGAACGAATGGTATTCAACGTATCGTCTTTGACAAGAAGCATGCATCACTTTCACAAGGACTGCGAGCGGTACGCGGGTGATGAATCGTGGCACGATGTTCGTTCATTTTTCACGTCCATAGAGTACTGTACCCAGGTCGGCGGTGCCGTACGGGTTTCGTTTGGCTTTTAATGTCTCCCAGAGAAAAATATATCCGCGAGCAATGTGTGTTACGAACGTTAAGCCGTCTCCACCCTTTAGCGGAATTTATTATTCCGTAGGTATTCACGGTTGTTGAGTATCCCACTGGTTGGTCGTGATATATAGCCGACGAACGTTCATTTGTGACGAAAAATATTTGTATTAATTGCCTCGCCGATGTACAGCCCGAGTAACGTCAATATTTATAGCACGTTTTTTAAGCACGCACCGCGTACAACGGATACAAATAATATTTAACGTTGTATTACTCAAACTTCGTTGACGGTCGTGTAATTTTAGCATTCGAAACGTCGTCGATACTCGACCGCGTGAATAATTAAATTCGGCGATGTCTCCGCACGATTCCGATAACTTTGAAAAGTAAACGCGTAGGACAATAGAGCTATGAAAATTGTATTTAACCTTCGATGATACTATGCGATGTTATTTGTACGACAACGAAATTGTGTTGAATCGCATCGGAGTATCAAGGAAGGTCACGACGAACGATAACCGTACTAAGTGTCGAGTAATGCGCGTCACGATGCAAATGCGTTTCAACGTTTAAACCGTAAACGTATCTCGGCAACGTAAACGAACAAACGGTAGAAACACGAATTGAATTCCAAAAGGATTCGCGAGAGGTTAGTATGCATACATAATGCTATGCATCACGGGGCGAATATTATTGATGCGTCTCGCGAATGCAACCGCGTGATGCACGCCCGAGCGATGGCCTCTATTAAATTCGGCTCGACGCTAAATATGCTGATTCGTCGCTGCAGGTGGCTGTGGTAGTGGTTAATGGCGATGCCGTTCGTAGAGGAGAAGGTGACCAAGGGGCCGACGACCGATTTTCACGGGACAACCGATAGGGACACACGTGCTCGAGGAACCCGTTCCTTCGAGGGGAATTTTTTTCTCGCCAGGACTCGGTGGACGCGATCGCCGATTCGTCGCACTTGCGAAAAGAACGTGCATATTTATCGTCGTCGTTAATAACGCACCGCAAGGGGAAATGACGGCAAGAATTTCTTTCAACCACCGCGGCGACATCGATTCGTTTTTCGATTCGTATCTTCTGTCGCGCAATTCATTTTTTCCTCGAGATCTTAAACACCGAGCCTCATTAAAGTCTTATATTATACAGGACGCGACCGCACGCTTTCTAACGCGCCAACGATAATCGTCGACGATGAAACGACGAGGTTCGCGTTCGTAAAATTGCCGAAACGCATCGACGAGAAGGATCAAACGCGTGCGAACGGAAGCTCCAGCGAAGAATAACGTCGCAGGTGCGCGACGAAATTCTTCCGCGTAAATTGACCAGGCCGAGCGGCCATCCACGATGAAATAAATATTCGTAAGAGACTTACTTACTTTGTACTAAAAATTGTTTATTCGAAGGGGGTCGAGGTGCAATCGGCGAAATTTACCAAACGACTGTCCGGCATACTGGTTTGTCGAAATTCCCATTTGTGATGTTAATTTCTCAGTTTTAATAGTCGTCCCCTACTTCCGAAATGAACCATCGAGCTATCTAAACGTTTGCACTTCGGATAAATGTTGAAGTGGTCACCACTTCTAAGGAAACTCTACATCTGGTCTTTTAGTTTTCTCAAGCACTGAAGCCATCGACAGCCTATAGACAAAAGACTGGGTCGAAGGCAAACCATAAACAGTAGACAGACGACATTGGCTTCAGGGTTTTCAGTCACAGGGTAACACTGTTAGCGTGCGGATCTGAATCAGCTCATATTATATTCCTATTTGTATTTACACTTTAGTTTTTAAATATATATTTTCTACCTTACAATTTATCCACGCGTTCCTTTGTATTCGCATACATCTAATAACCTCAACAATAAAAAACTACGTTTTAGCCTGTCGCAAAGTTCAACATATCGAAACCTATAGCTATATCTTAAAATGTTCGATAATCTATGAAACTACGTATTCTCTAAGATACGTTAAAAAAAAAACGATGAAGTCACGGTCGAAGAAGTCGCTGGAATCGATTTGTAGTGCAGCAGCCACGCAAACGATTTTTAATGATCCACAAATAAATTCTGCCCCTTGCGCTGCCAGCGAAATCGTCATGACGATAAAACGACTACAGATCGAGTGTGTACCCTTTCGCCATTGATTATCCTTTTTTCACGATATATACGTCCAACTGGTTTACGAAGGCAAGCCTGGACTTTTTCCTCGTGTTTTGTCCATCCGGTGCGCCACGGACGATCACGAAGAAGCAAGGAGAGTAAGAAAAAGCAGAGAGGAAGCCGGAGTAGGAGGAACAGAAGGAAGAAGAGGAAGAAAAGGAGGGTTAACGCACTCGCCACACCCTGCTTTAAAGATTGTAAACGATTATTAATGCCCCACCGCGGCTGACCCGTAACCTGGCGGTGCATCTCTCTTTGTATCCTTCTTTCTTCTCTTTGGTTTTGCCTCTACGTCTCCTCTTTCGCCCTCGAAATATCCCAGCAAGAGTAACAAAGCCGAGTGGCATAACCGGGAGAAATCGAACGTATCGAATGCCCGATGCAGCCGCTTATTCGACGCTTTTCTTAATTAGCGAGCCACGTTATGGTATATAATTTGAAAGTTACGCTCTGCTACGCTAACTAATTTGCGTAACACACTGTGACCGTCTGCATTAAGATATTCCCAGCCGATCAGCCGGAAGAATTTAGAGACGAATAATAAAGTTTCAGATAAACCAGTTAAATCGGTAACTCGAGTAAAGTATCCGAGTTGAATAAAACAAGCTTGGGAAAAAATACACAGGTAGGAAACGCGAATGTTAACGAAACGGAAGAGCGAGAAAAAAGGAAGATAGGTAGCTATTCCGGATGAGGAAAAAAATTTGTCGATTGCCAAGAGGTAACGGAGGGTAGAAACTTTCCTTGTACGTACCAACAGGATATCGAGCCTGTAGATTTCGATATAAACCAGCTTTTATCGAAATGATTACAGCGATGCCCATTGAATATTACCCCGAACTCGCGATAAAGGGGAATGGCAATAAATTGCAGGAGACGGAAGTTTGTAATACTTTCGGTAGTCCTTATTTATCGATATTTACGAGACAGTTTCAGTTCCTCGAATTTACCATTATCGGGTGTTCCGTTTAAGCCGCTCGCTCGATAATCCAATGATCCGTGATATGAAACGATACGACGTGTATAAAGATAACGTTTCGGTACATCGAAGAAGTGTCGATGTTGCATTATGCAAATTGCATGTGACACGTGCTATATATTTCATGGAAGTTGCGGCATCTCGTCACGGCGGAAATTTTGCATAAAATCGCGTTGCTTATAACGGGTCCGCTTGCCAATTCGTAATTGAGCGACCGACAGAAGTACGAGGGAAAAAAAAGGGGGAAAGGATAAAAACGAGGAGAA
Source organism: Bombus fervidus (assembly GCF_041682495.2). Classification (NCBI taxonomy): domain Eukaryota; kingdom Metazoa; phylum Arthropoda; class Insecta; order Hymenoptera; family Apidae; genus Bombus; species Bombus fervidus. Next base: position 6,939,657 of record NC_091532.1, read on the forward strand.
ATCATGTGTAAATATGTCACGAAATTTCTGCGTGAAATTTCATGCAACAAATTTCCTCGTGTTGCGGCAGCTCGTTAAAAAAAGGGTACGAAATTTTTTCGGAGCGTTCGGTGTGTCGTGATTGTACAGGCGCGTTATATCGAGGAAAAGCAAGAAACGGCGATAAAACACCGTAACCTTATTAAAATTAGTAGAAATAGATACAATGACTCACCATGAAAACCATGAACCTTGATTGCAGGTTGGCGCTCTCGATGTAAGTCACCGTTTCCAGCCACCGTGCTCGCCTGTGTACGCTGTTCGCTTCCTTTCTCCGTTTCAATCGTTTTCCTGGGGTATTAATTCACTTCACAGCCGAGAAATCGATCGGTCAGTCCACTTCGATAATCACAACTCGATTGCACTCTGTCCAATCTTACGAATATACTCTCGTAAAGAGAACACGCGGTCACCGATAATTTAAAAAAGCAAACCAATGAACAAGCGGAGAAAATTGTGGTCGCAGAAAAAAAGAGTACGATGTGAAAATAATAGCCCGCGATTCGACACTTATTGCTTCTTCGATTATATTATATTTATATATGCGTATATGTACGTGTGTGTATGTATATATAATATATATACGTGTATATTTGTTACGCCTATTAAGCGACGTCTTCTAACAACGATTATATAAAACAGCGTGTGATGTATCGTCTATTAATTTAACTATCTAAGTAACTTATTAATTGGCTATCGGTGGCGACAGATACAGATACTGGCTCTCTACTGGCATCTGATTGGCATACTGGCATGAATACTGGCCCGTTCGGCGTACGTCACCTGCAACATACAAACGTACGTATCTGCATTAGAAATTAGTCTACACGATTGCGGGAAACTTAACCAGTAACGGCAAGGTTTTATCATAATTCTACTCGTTTCTCGTTCCTACTAAATTAAAATCCTGGAACTGTGTAAAAGCAAGCAATTGTTCTACATTCTAAATGTTCTTGTTCGTGCTATTCCATATTCATCTAACGCGAAGACAACGTTTCGTTCTATTTAGATCGTAGTTAACGTTAATTCTCTCTCTTTTACGTAATTGGAACCTTTACAGATGTAAAAACAACCTAAACCAACGTCTGATTCGTCTACGGTGTATGAGAATATATTTGCCTATGAAACTAATCGGAATGAATCGTCGAAAGAAATTATCATGTTTTACAGTATCGTTACGAAAAACGCAACAGATTGAGCGTAATAACGAGCGAATGCAACGGCATCATGTCGACGGGCACGGTCGACAAGTACCAAGCCAGGCCCATGACGCACCCGGTCTTTATTTAAATCATTCGATCCGTCACGCTATAATCGATTAAAGCTAATAGTCGGGGAAATAGACTTGACCGGTGCACCGAGATGCACAATTTCTAGCTACCGCACCCCTTGCGAACCTCCCATACCTCGATCGAGCATCCTGCAATTTAATCAACAGCTCAACATTTTTATGCATTAATCGAGTTCCCTGTGTACACATTATTTTAGATCGTTATATCGAGATATTGCAAGAGAATCTCCATTTTATCCAGTCTTTCCTCTCTTCTTCGCTATCGTTAGAGCACCTTGTAATTTCAGGAAATATTCTCCTAACACGATGGTACTTTAAAATAAAAAAAACGTAATTGCAGCAAGTACAGAAGATTCACAAGGTATCTGATATGTAATTTGTAATACGCTATTAGCGTTATGCTATATTCAATACACACTGTTGCTTTCATCCTTGGTACTTTGTACGTTTTCCTAATTGTTTCGGACAACGAGTCGTTAAGTAAGATAGGAAAATGAAATTTCATAGGTTTGGCTCGCGGCTGTGGCCACAAAGAAACGATCTACGTTAACGGTGAATTCCACATCCGGCACGCATAATGTAGTACAAACATTTTGTATACAGCGTGTGTAAAAATCGCATTGGAATTCGCACTTTCGTTAGTGCACTTTCACAGCGGCTTCGTAACGGTAGCCCTTGCACTCCTACGGGTATTGTACGCTTCTCTGCAATCGAGTAATATGCAAAACACGTCGTGTCGGCAACTCGAAGTAATTGTCAAACACAAAAGCATCGATGGCTAGCGATATACGTATTAAAAATGTAGAAATCAAACGTAGAATAAAGGAGAAAAACTACAAAACTAACGGAAATCTGTAATATATATACGAATACTTCCTGCTGCGTAAATTTCTGTTCGAGTCTCGTTGAATTCTACACGTGTCATTAAAGTTCTAATGAAGCGTAGGTAATAAAAGCTCCAACGTGATCGTTCCGTAAGAAAGTTCTATGGCTGTGCTTGACCCCAAGCTACGCGTTAGCCTAACGTCAATGAACTACGAGTCTAGAAGAAATTATGAACATTATAGTTATGCAATAACATCTGCTTAAGTAACTGAAAGCTGTTGCATACGATCCGTTACAAATTGCGTTTTTCCATGAAATCGTGTTCTTTACACGATCTTACGATCCTTACGTCCACGTACTGCATCATACCGTCTGTTTAATATTACTTATTGTTCCACACGTGTCAAGTTTCTAACGCGACAGAATTTATTTTTCATGGAATATTATTTATCCTTTCCTCGATATCGTTGCATCGTATAGCGTAACTGTATAAGATGAAACAAACGTACACCGAGATCACGCAAAGATGATTATCCATCCATCTATCGATTCAACGATCGATCGCCGTCAGTTCGTCTTATCGCGAGACAAACACCCTGACGATGTGTTACCGATAAAACTACTATGACGCGTAATCAGTTTATCGATCTCGATCCTAAATCAACGTAGCCTCCGTCTGTTTTCGTTAAAATACGGAACTTTGCAAGCCGGTTACGTGGTCCGCGCGTTCACAGTTTCCACTTTAAGAACATAGTTGCACCGCCGTGGCACTCCGCTCTTAATTGAAAGGTTACGAAACTTCGCGTTTAGCGAATAAACGCGCGCTGCCCGACTCAGGCAGAACCTTCAGTACGGAATATACCAGATCATCTATTATATCTCTTTCTCTAGATACGACTATGCATAATCGTGGCTGAGCATGAAAACTTAGATACATCAAACGACGCATAAAAGTCATTTACATAATTTTGCGTTATATAACGTGGCATCTTTGTTCCAGACGTTGAATCATACGCGAGAATTAAGTTTAACGCCTTCGACATCGAGCATCGCGTACTCGCCTTTACTCTTACGTATGCCACAGCGATTTAAGTTTCGCGGAACATCGAGATAGATCGACTAGAAACTACACACGCGAACCGGTGAATAGCTTATTTCCGTGTATCGGCGTACCTGCGAACCTACACCTATGTGCTTCAGTCTGGCTATATACGCGCCTCTATAAGTTTATGAATGGAACAGCACGCGTGCGCGACGACTGGAACAGTTCAAGCCGGCAGCGAAAGTGACCTGCTCTAACTTGTACCTGCTCCAACGCACGACGTGTATACACTAGCGTGTACATGCACACGCTAGAGGCGTAAGAACTGCCTCGGATAATTACAGCGAGCAGCTAACCACTCGGTGGACGCGAGAGTGTACCGCTGCCGCAAGTGTGAAACGCACTGCGGGTCGCGGGCCGCGGGGTGCCACGAATGCTAGTCGCACAATTTCTGCCAGTTAAACGACTAAATTGCAAAATATTATATATGAACATTTTTGTCTATAGAACGAATACAGTTTGATTGTTTCAGTTTGATTCAATCGGATTCAGTATCGACAAGCTTACGATCCAACGATCGTTGTCGTTGGTATATATCGTGCAATTTCTACTTAATAAATGTCATGGAATCCGTCGATTCCGTAGAATGCCATGAAAAAACTGGCTAAGTAAGTCGTTACGGCATCTATAAAATTTTAAGCGATCGCGACTATTTAGGCGCGATAATAATCATTGACGTCGTTCCCGATAATAAGTAGAAAGTTACGAGTTTTAGTATTAATAACGAATCAAGGGGATAAACACGAGAACGAAGAGATATGACTTTCTCGTGGGCGGTGCCAAGATCGAGCTTCGATAACGTTGGTTAAAATTAAATAAAATGCATCGTTGTCCGTAATACAGAAATTCGTAGCGAGGTCTCCTACGAGACGGGAGAACCGTGTTACAATAGCTCAAGGGAAACTTGTCCTCGAGTCGAAAAAAGACTCGCATTCCTTAGATTTCACCGATCAGAAGCAACGCGGATTTTCACAATCGGTGGCAACGTTCGACTCGCTGATTCGGGACAATTATTTCAACGACGCACACAGAGGCTCTGTTATGGCACATTGTAAAGTTTAGCAGCTGGTTTGACGCACAGCTATAAAGATACACGGTTGCGTTTCTTTTTTCCTTGCTCAGCCTCTCGTATACTGTTATGTCGAAATAGATATCTACATGAAACTCGGCCAGTTGTACTACCGGTGCAAATAATTGTGTTATACCAGGACATGTAAGATAATGATCGGTACAGATCAGTCGTATCCGCGTGTGAACCAAAGCACATGTACCATTACCAAGACATTACCTTATCTGGCCTTCTCTCTTTTCGCCTTGAAGACTACCATAGCCCGTACAAGCATTCGAGACAAACGCTAGATCGAAAAAGAGAAAGATACGAAGGAAGTAGCAGCGATAGTAATTGTACATGATGTCTGTAATTTACATAAAAACACCGAATCGTATGAAACGACAGGCAATCCCTAACGTGTCTCTCTTCGTAATATAAAATTCATGACAGACTGCGTTATCGTATGAATGCGAGATAACAAAGTGAAAAAATACTTCATTCAAACGACTCCGATTGCTAAATCAGAATCGTCTAAAATCAGAAGTGGAAATTCTATGACTAACGAAACTAAAACCTATCGAACGTGTTTACAGATCACGTCCTCGACCATTAATCATAATCACTTCCGCCACTGATACCTTTGGTATTTGTTGTTTCTTCGAATACAAAGTTGATGCACTCGCTCGGTGATCTTTTAAATTCAATCGATTGATCTTTGGCGGCCACGGCACGGTTCGAGTCCCGTTCCACCTAATGAATCCGTCAACGTCGTTAATTTACGCCAATCCGATAACAACATCTTTTCTTGGTTCTTTCAGCGATTAACCTTATCAGTAGATGGTACCAGTTCCTTTCGTTTATCGTGAATCGATGCTGTTTAATTAAATTAATTGCGAGCCACGAATAAGCTTTAGTGGCTCATCATGGAGAGATGATAAAAAGAATATACTTAGAAAGTATAACAGTGACTCTATATAAAGGAAGCCAATTATATTAACACATTATGTTTGGCATGATACGTGCAATTAAGGTGTACAAAAAAGAAAGCTCTGCCGAGAACCATTTGACTGTGCTGAAATTACAACCATCGTGTTCCGACCTATTTAAGTCTTGAAATAATTACATACATCGTTTCCACGTAAAGCGAACAGCTTGTCATCTGCTGTGCTTCTCTCTCAATTTCTTCTCGGGTTACATTAATATTACATCCGCGAAACGTCTACTTTACATGATACCGCCATAATAATGTTAGAACGGTCTAACGTTGACGGTGCACACCGGGCATTAATAACCTCCGTTCGTGGCTCGCACGGTGCTGTACATTGACGTTAATTTGAAATCTGTTCAACCGAGATCTTATCGATTTATTTCGAAAGCGAATCGTGTTTTAGCATACGGTGCATACTTGGCGACACTTTGCCGTATGTACGTGACACGTGTGTACCGCGATGCATTTATGTTTCCATTTGTATAGATTCGCATGGATTTAATACGAATCCAGTGAGCCGATGCTTTTCATGGTACATCGCACCGTTCCACTATTCACGACATGATGCGCGTGTAGGCCTAGTTATTTTACATTTGCTTTATATATCGTTGTAAGTCAAACATACATACCGCAATTTTGTTTTCCGTTTTAAAAAAAGGAAGTAGTTTTTAATAGGTATCTATACATTGAAAAAGCATGTCACGTGTAACCGAACATACACTTTCACAGAACACGTTCGTTCCATTACGTTACAATGCTTATCGAATGCCCAATACACGCGTGTGAACCACGAACGCATTAACTGCTCGCAAGTACGGTTTCTAATACGCATCGTATAATAACGCGTTAATCGGAATGCAACAAGCTCTGAATGCCATGTCGTGCATATAGATCTACCCATATCTGCAATACATATATATGCATATACCCGCATCGGTTTGCCGGAACGTAGCACAAAAGAAATTCCTATTTTATCATACATTAATGTACATCACGTACATGTACTTCATACCTTTCCCTAGTATCAGATTTTATCAGCTCGCACGAGACAATGAAAATTAACGAGCCAGCCCTGAACCCTCATCCTGAATTACAAAATATGTATCGAGTCGGTTTCCTTCCGTAAATTCTACCTTATGTAAAATATACGCGATACTGTGAGTAAAACCATCGTATCTTAAAAACAGATTGAACGGAGCAATTCGGATTCAACGAGCGAAACTACCATTGAAATTGATAGGTGAGGAAAATAAAGAAGGAATATCGACTTATGCGCATAATTAACTTGGTATGGTATTAGAAAGCACGTTTTCCTTTTAAAAATCCTCTCGGCGGAGAATCGGAGAACTAATTTCTCCTGATAGGGTGAAAGGAACGTGCGGCAAATGGTCAGTTTTCTTAAGATGAACGAATTCGTAATCGCCTATTGTTAGGTCAAAAGCAACGTCTCATTAGACGTAATCCAAGACTCTTTAAATACAAGCCCCGAGCTCGCGGTACGACGTTAGAGTATCAATTATGACGGGACGTACATCAATTGAGACGAAGCGTTCCAGTCGTTTTTATCGAGTTTCTCATTATCGACAGCTACTCGCTTCCATACTCTCTTCAGCTGGAACCGACGGCTAGAGTTTGTAAGTGTTCATTTAATTTTATCGCCGACCTATTGGCGTTTTTACTGCTACCAAGACTGGTGCGCGATCTGCTGGTTGTGTAGCATAAAACGTTCCGGCAAACTTGAGCTGAAGTTTCGAGTAATTTAGAAGTCTTCTACCGATAATTGCACGCGAGATTACGAATTAGACTAACGAGACATCGCGTCAGCCTGAGCAAATAATTATTCGTAGTTTTTCTACGAGAGACGCGTATTAAATGATTAAAATAAATATCAACGTGACGCATACCAGACATCCTTAAAGGCATTGAAACGTTAATTGTGCCACTGTGTACAAACAGTTTCTTTCGCTCGCTTTCCACATCAACGGTAATCATCGTATCTTCCATGCACGTTTCTATATATCAGTGTACTCGTGCTTCGTATCGTCGTTGTTCGCTCCGAAACCCCCGACTTATCGTATTATCTCGTAATCCTCCTCGGCAGAGAGCCCAACGAAACGATAATGAAACAACGAACCGGTAAAACTAGCAGAAACTACCACGAGAGAAGCAATAACAACGACGCCTCGCGTCTTTTACTGCCTCGTACTAAAACTGACATTCGCACGCATTTGCCAGCAGTAATGAGGGACGTAGTTGGAACTATAATACGATGACGTGTAAATAGCAGTCAGTGTTACAATGCCCGCTACAACGATTCGAACTAGTTTTATCTGTTCCAGCAGAAATACGTGCTCGGCCTAAACTGCGAGCCGCAAAACGTAATTCGATATATTATCAGGAGTTACTCCGAGTAATTTTAATACGTAATATCTCCTATTTGTAGTAGATACAAGATACCTATAGATAAGCAATTTCATTAGCGAACAAAAGAACTAGGTCTACATTGCGAGGAACAACAGATGCATCTGATACAGGAATTAGTCATTACAATTAATCATCGAAGCCTTGATTGAATAAATGACATTGTACCTGTTGAGTGTACCACGTGCGATAGACGATATGCTAAGTAACGTGAAATAAGTATGAAGCAACTGAAAAACAACGAATAAAAACCTATTACTCTATAAATAACCTTTTACAAACGCCATCGGCTGCTTATTAATTCCATTATAAGAAGTCGTAATTCCGAATATGTTAACGATACAGCGATAATTTTTCAACGAGTTTCGCTCGAGAATATTGCTGCTAAATTTACATTTGCTTTTAAAGCAATTTACCGAAGAATGAATTAAAGAAAATTCAACGGAAGAATTAATATTATTCATTAATATTATTTCAGACGATGAAGTTTAAAAGAAGACTTAATGCAAAATTAATGAAATGCACTGTAGAATATTTCATAATTATCCTCGATATTGCATAAATTGCGAGCCTGGCGGCTATCGTGGTAAACGAATTAAGTACGAAGACAAAGCTCTAACAAACTACGGAGAGTAAAACTAATCCGGACCTGTGGAACAATTTTAATATCATCGATGCCGCTCTTTCTTCCCGAAAGGGTGACTAAAGCTATGTGTGGACGTGATATTGAACGGTAGTCGTCAGCGTGCGATCCCATTAGCCTGTATTGTATGCTAATGAGCGGTTGTCGCCTGTGATCCATGCTTATATCGTGTTATATCGCCAGCAGCGGTTCTCTATTTTTCAACCTTTGACACAACTCTTTTTTGTCTAATGATGAAAGTAAAAAGAACGCATCGATACGTTTAATCATTGTATCGTTGTAGTGTTTCAGACACTTCGATGCTGTTGAATCGTTTAGAATTTCAAGAGCATTTTCATATTTTTGTCGGCTATTTCCTTGACCAAGATAAAATACGATATACGTAACTTCTTCGACGATTCCAGCAAAGCTTATTTCGTAAGACGCCAGAGATGCATTCAAGCCAATTAGATGGTTAATTAACGCACACCACCGCGTTCTTCGCATATTCGGGAACTCAACGCTTTTCCAATACGATTAAGGAACGAGTGAGAACTGCTGTTAAATACGCCGTTAAATTATGTACGGTTTATCATCTCGATACTTATTGCAATTACAGGTGAAAGAATTTTAATGAACTTTGCTGGCAGCCCTAAGGATCTAGGAAATATTAGGAAATTTGGATTAGTTTTAAACAGAAGACATTACTATCGACCTATCATTTAAATCGGAATACAATTTTTGAAAGAATTATTGTCATTCGCGACGGTATACAAGCGTGTACAATGTTTTCTATTTTAAGTAGCCCTAAAATGCAACTAGTTCTTAATGCCAAGGTAACCACGAATTAATGGGTGCGTAAATTTTTTATGTGCCATTAAAATGATCGTGAAAAGGATCGTACGCACGCAGTTGTTTCGCGCTTGCGTTGGCGTCCAAAGGCACTCGAGTCGAAGCCCGAACACAATGATGTTCTGTGCAAAAGACTGAAACGAGTGCAATTAACGTTACGAGTGCTAGCAGGTCATTATCCGACTGAATCCAGTCTCGTCTCAAAACCGCAAATTACCTGCGCCACTCACACACGCATCACGTGCGCATGAAAACACGCGCCTAAGCTTACAAGCTTGTTCGTACATAGTATCGCAATACAAGATGAATTAGATATTAACAATTAAGAACACGAATCTATAACCGTGTATTATTTAGATACGCGCGTACGAAGAAATATTCATGAACAAATTAATTATTGCAGAGAAATGGTTCGTGTACGGCTGCCTCTCTCTTCTAATTCATGCAACGTATTAAGACATAAGTATACGTGCCACATAAAGAACATTTTAACGGTGGAATAAAGAGGAATAAATAACAAACTCATTAAAATTCGCAGCATGAGCAACAGACAATGGACAAAACGAACGATTTACAAGTTTCGCTATAAATACGGTTTTTGACGCCCGATCAAACGCACAATTAACCAGAGTAAACTAGTGGCAATAACGAACGAGCACACAAACAACATGTACCTAATGAAACATCGTGTACGCGAGAACACCGTTATTCGAACACGAGCAACGTTGGATCTAACGTTTCTTTTCAATTAATTCCTATTCGTTAATCCATGCGCACTGGTGCGAGATAATCATGTCAATAATCATCGGACAAGTTACGTAGCAGCACGTGTTGCCATGATCGCGCGCATTCGTAGACGATTAAAACGTCTCGTTGTACGTCAGAAGTCGGACAAAGTCAAAATCAGGGACGACTAGGCGTTGTCACTTGGCTTGCCGAGCCCAATATTACAAACCGTGTCAGTATAATTATGCTACGCGCTGTCAGGTAGATGAAGCTGATACGAACATGGGACCATCTAAGCGCCTTTAGAAGCATAAATAATCCTATTAAACGTGTCACTGGCTGTGTCAACAATCTGACAGCCTACAAGTATAAGATAGGAGCCTGGTCGAAGGAACAGTTAGGTGCGTTCTCTCCTATGCACGTTGATTCTGCGGTCAAAATCAATGTCGGAAAGTCAGGGGCATCGCTGTGCCCGTACCACAAAGATGCGTTTAAAGCGCATCGCGCTCAAACATTACGCAACACACCGGTTAGATAGATATTTGTCTACCATAGCGTCAAGTGGAAGACTAACTAAATGCCACGCTATTGAACAGAGTATATACATATATGTATATAAATCGTTCGGAAAATATTTCCTATAGTCTACTCTTATTCTATCGTTCGGCTCTAAAAATTGGATTCATTGAACTGTGTTGGATCCAATTTTTTTTTATTTAGAACTGGAATACGTTGCCCGATCGATCAGATTATCCAGGTTACTCAAAAATGTTTCGTATCAAATGCTAGAGTTCACATGTTTTAACCCTAAATAATTAAATGGACATTGACATAAATGGTGTTGGAACGGTGTACTATGCATTGAAAATGCCGCATCAACACTAACGGAGGCTAAAAAACATACAATTACAGTTAACAGTTATCCTATAGACGCGCAGGTGTTTATTCATTTAGATTCCGCAAGCTACTTCACCTCTCTCAACGTGTAGCTAAATATAAGTATACAAAACGTAAGCGGTTTCAAGTGTTGTCGAGATGTCTGTAAACTTAAAGAGGAAAAGCGAGTTTCATTTCCGAAACCATAAAATAAGAAGAACATGCTGAACGACTTTATAATTTTTTATCGCATATTTTTATTCGATAAAAAAGTTTCATACGTAGATCTATAGAAATAGCATTAGAGATTTCGCAAGCTAACTTATAAATCCAAATCTTTAAATTATTAAATGATACAATCACGATATAATTCAAGAAATGAAATTCTTTGGTTCGTTCAGCTCGCAAATCGAACACGATTAACAGTACTTTTTCCAGGGGCTATAACTTCCTAGATACGGTTCGATGAAGTTTTGTCGCAAGCCTCCATGGCGAGACTCTCGTAAACCTGACAATTATACCAACTCGTACCGTGGACCATGAGTCGCAAATGAAATAACCGCGAGCGGACTAATAACCGTCCTCTCTGTCTCTTTGTCTCTTACTTCGTACCATCGTGTTCCGTCTAATGCTTGTGCGACTGTGACAAAACGTTATTCGTTGGATGTACAACGTCAGTGAACCAAATTAGGAACGTACAACCGCAAATTAAGATGCGCCTGGCCGTTTCTCCTGTCTATATTTGGAATATTGTACCGTCTATCTATACAAAGTCATATCTCGGACCACCTTCGCGATACCATCAATTTCCAGTTGCAACGACGCTCTTGTCTCGGAAATTTACACTTTATGAATATTTTCACTTTTAACCGGTATATTTTAATTAAATCTTATCTGATACAGCAAGGGGAATGTATCCAATTAAGAACTTAATTCTGGAATGAATAATAATTTTATGCGATCAAAGTGAAGTAATACTGATTCGATCTCAGTCATTGAACAAAATGTATTCGTTTGAGTTAATGGCTATGGAATATGGAAACGATGGACATAATTTGCCAATCATGATTGTCAGGTAAATAATCGAATTAAAATTCCGTTTGTTGTGGTCACACTGGGGTGCTAAAAGCCCCAGTCACCGTTCCAGTTTATTGCACTTCGAGGCGGTAGGTCCCAAGAGGAGTATGTGACAAAACAGAGAATCCTCTTTAGGTTGTGTACTCTTAAGAATCGCATAAATTTCAGAACTAGTTTGTGAGAATTTAGTTGGCTAGTAGCCACGAAGGTAAACGCATCTACGACGGTTTTACAAGAACGAGTACCTGCTTACACCTGGCTTTGTAGGATCAGGTGCAAGATCGATATTCTTTCCGTTTGTTTCTTTCCCTAGTCACATCTTAACATTCACGTTCGCTTTTTCAATTTACGAATACGATTATTAGACCCAGCAAGATTTTAATGCATTTCAAAACGATTCAACTTTTCTTATTAGAAGTTCTGTAGAAGATGATAAGCTGGACCATTAATCGACTTTATCAATTTTATCTCATATTGCTAATTAAAAGTTTAAATAACGATTGGCTTCAAAGAGCGTGTTCTTTTTCCTTTTCCTTGAAAAAGCAGATAAAACGTACAATGGTATATTACTAAAAAAAAAAGAACAACGGTACGTATCGTGTGTATATCGTCGATTATTGCCAAGAGCTTATCAATGAGTGTGTACCACTATTATGTGGTGCCTATTGCATTGTGGCCAGCAACGTATCTCGTACAATATTATTTGTAAACATTTACTACGCTAATATATATTCTTCTTTCGATTCCTATTCTGTGCTCATTTCAAATAAAAATAGTCAGACAAATATATTTAAAAAATGGATAAGGAATCAAATTATTATATCATTACTTATTACCAACGTTCTAGGAAATAACAAACAATTATAATTAAGATGTACGACGTATTACGAAAATATCCTCTAAGATTCATAGATCTACCGGGACTTCCAACATGAAATCGCACATATATACACGGTGTGTATATTAATATTTATGATATATAATCAGCGAACGGTTTTAATTAAGCAGTGTATTCTAAAATTTGTGATGGTGATCACAACTCGAAAAACTTAAGAAATAACTACGCCAGAAATACAACACAGCCTGCATTCCTGTGTGACAGAGCGGTGGAGGACAGACGCAGACAGGAGGTAAAGATCGATAGAGGTTCGTCGACTCGACAACTGACTAGAGTCTATATACTGCTCGACGTTACTTATGCTTACAGTCATAAAAATTATAATTACGTTACACGCTACAATAATTGTTTGTTCAACTGTAATTATCTGTTCAATTATAAAATTGCATATCCTATTTATTTCCACTTAAACGAAATATATAAAAAATAATGTTGCCTCGAACGAAAGAAGACAAAAAATGGCGGGAAAGAACTGATTTGAAGGAAATATGTTAGGTTGGTAGCCATGAAATATTGTTCATCCGAAATTTTAATTTAACGAGCCAATAACCGTCGATTAAATTTTGTCCTACCCTTGATTATCAATAAAATTGAAAAACAAAACGTTCGCTCAATCGTATGAAAATTACTTTGAACAAATGTCTTAAAGGAGATACAGTGTATGGATAAAGATTTATTTCAATGTACAACATTTCGTATGCACCAATTTAATATTTACTTTGATTTTTAGAACTCAACATGTTTATCGGTATAACAAAAACAATGTTTTTTCTGCTTTTTTACTTTACGATAAATATATATGTATTTTACTCACCAAGCTTTCTATCAAGATGATATCAGGAACCGATCTTCTTACACTTGACTTAATCCGAGTAATGGCGTTGCTGGCATTGGCTATCACAGAGTTTCCGCGTGAACGAGAAATTACTTTGAATTGTCATTGTTGCAATTGGCGCATAAAGATACAGTTGCAGGCACAGCACGAAATAAAACAAAAAATCACTTTTGACGAAAGTTCGATAAAAAAAAGAATTCAGTCACTTCACATATTCACACGGAGTCTGGTTCATGCAGTCAAGTGATTCGTCACAGGTACAAACGATTGTCAAAAATTTGTGTCCGTACAAAAAAGCTTTCACATTCTGCGATATCCCATTACCAAGCGAGCCTGAATGTTGTTTTAATGAAAATTATCATTCACCACAACCGTTACTTCCAATTCCGACGCGTTTTGTTCTTCATTTCGTACGTACGAAGACTGTGTGGCCATCGTTCACTGCAGTCTAGCGACACCTGATACCAAACAATATCGATATATCGATATTTTTTCCAAACTGCACTACAACACCATCTTTTGATTGATCGATTCAAAATGATTATGTTTCATTTTTTCGATACATCGATTTAATTCGAGTGATTGAATTTTGTTTCATTTGCAAATTAATCGATTACGAGAAGTGGCAAGGGCGTTCTTCGTAGTTCCCCGAAATATCTACTTGAATGAGTGATCGTTTTTCAGTTTAAGTTTGTTTTGTTGATTTTGTAGCGTGTCATTGATGGTCGCACGGTTAGTCACATACGTAAGGTCACCTGACAACGCTATTGAAAACATAACGCACGGTAAATTACTGCTTCGAGAGACGGCGTGTGTTTATTGTTATTATTTATCGAACATAGTTTAGATTATCGGGCGCGATTAGAAATACGCAGCGACCATCACCAAGCTTGTTTCTTACGTTCTATAAACTTTTGTTCGAATGTAATTTGAAAACGTTGGACAACACAAATGATTCGATGTTTCAATCGGGATACTTTACAACGCTTAATTAAACAAACCATGATATCTAATACTCGAATCCACTGTCGCTGGACATATCTCCGTTGAATTTCGCTTCTGGACGGTTGAATTTAAAATGCGTGACGTGAATCATGGCAAGGTCTCGATAGTCGTATGCAATGGTGTATCTCGAAATGCTTTGGTTTTCCTTGTCACAAGCACACAAATGAATTACTCGAACAACGTACTTAGTTCGGCTTTCGCTACTTCAAATCATACTTGAGCCAACGTCTGGTCGTTTACTTGGCTAATTACATTGACAATACGGATAAAATGTAACAGTGTATCCTTCTAACCGCAAAAACAGCGAATAAGAGGATGATCCGACCGTTATGTACGATCTATTCAAGTTTGTCTAGTTGTATCGAGAATTTTCCTGGAACTATGCGTTGTCACAATGGGAGATGGGATGTTGACGAAATAGTTGGTTGATCACTAAATCACGGCGCGAAAGGCAAGCGAGTTGCACGAACGCATGAAACGAGTGGACGGAGCCGCTGCTGGCCGACTGCCGACGGTCGAACACGCTCGGATCCCAACGATCAGCTGATCGGCACGCGCGCTACTATGGTAACCAACGTCAGCGGGCTCCGGTAGGGTTGCACGCGCACACACGACTTTTGGAGGGCGCCCCGTACGCCAGTCGCGCGGGCCTGATAATATAGTAAATACGTGCGTCGTTGAAGTTGGTGCGTGCGTGCGTGCGCACACACGTGGTGTTAAAACGTGTACGTACGCGATGTCCGTCGATGACAAAACACGAAACGACCACGATGAAAATCGACGACCAGAGACAAAGATCAAAGGGGAAAATCTACCTTTCGCCTTCTCCGTTTCTTTATTTCCTTTTATGTTGTCTCTCGCTCGTTCGTTTGTTTTTTTTTTTTTTTTTTCTTATTCCGCGATCGAAGCGCGGCACACAAAGTCACAAACGAACTTGAAGACTCCGACTGTGTGCAATCGCAATAGATGGTTTAGTTTAGAGTACTGTGTGACTCGTCACAAGAGATCGACAACGGTGACCGACGGTATCTCTGACAGAAAGGAAAATCACGAGGTAATCGTGGCGCGAGCGGCAACGTACGCCATCCGCTCGTGTCGGCAGTCGGGCGTGCACTGCCTTCCTGAGTCGCCGGTTGGTTCTCGATCCTCGACTCTGTTCGCTTGAACCGCTTGCCTGCTCGTGCGGCCTCCATCCCCGTATCGCACTACACTCTGACGCTCGATGTACGATGGTGGCGCACAACTTACCCGCTTCTTTTCCTCATCTGCCCTTCGATCCATTCCTGTTACGTATTATGTATTTATATAGTATTTCTTCAGTCTTGGTTATACCAAGTTTTTATAATACTTTTAATATCATGATTAATATCGAATACAAGCATATTACAGCATAATAACAAATTTATTATTCATATTAATTATATTAATTATCATATTAATTATTATATAAATTTTGATACATAGCCATAAAAGATACACGAAAAATATGTGCAAAATCTTCCTCCCAGCTCTCTATATTTTATTCCTATTGATTCATTTTAATTTATAGTTAGAACAAGTCTATAAGAATTGTAAAACCTAAGCTAATATTTTAAAATAAAAAATCGTATTGAAATAAGAAAAATATAATAACTACTAGTACATCCAGTATTTAAATAGGAAAAAGAACAATTTCAGTAGTACTTCGTACTACAATAAATCAATCAATTTGTATACAATGTGCCCAGCATGTAGACAAGACTGTAGTCGCACCTATTAACAACGCGGCTATAAATTGAGAAGGGACTCCTACGCATACATTTCATTTTCATGATTAGAAACTTTTTAGTTTAATACACTCGGTTAAAAATTCTTAGTGAACAAAATTTTAATTTTTAATTTATTTATGAAAATATATTTCTATATGATATTTCAAATTTTTATTTTTTAATATAACTATTTCACTTTTTTTTCATATTATTTCACAATATAAGAATTTCAATAACACTTCTGATACCTTCTATTTTTTTTTACTTGTGACATTAATACATTAAAAGTATCCCTATATAACAAGTTAATAATTTGAAATAAAGACTTCACATATTACAAAATGCTTAAATATTATATAAATTATAATTATTATAGAAAATTTTTTATGTTTTGCTTATATATAAATAGTATAAAAATAATATAAATAAAATTTGTAAATAACTTGAAACTTCTCTAGCTTTCTATTTCAACCAAATATAGAAATGTCAGAACCGACAGAATTAGTCAATTATAAATAAAACAATCTTAATATTTCTTACAGAATATGAAGGCAAATATTTCCTTACTTAATAAATTGGATATTGTTATAAAGTTAAGAGAATATATACAGTTTATTTTAATAAAGATAATATAGCTTTGTGGCGACATCTATTATCATTATAATGAAATAAGTTCGATAGTGAACAACTGTTTGTAACATGAATATACACTTTAATAGGAAAAAATTGTTTTAAATCTAATGTAGATAAAAGAACTACAGTATTACTATCAATAATTATTAATGTGATAAAGGACAGAAAGACCAAAGAAAACTTATGAATGATATCGCAACCCATAAAAGTAATAGTGATATTGTTAACATGATTGTATAATGCGCTACACGTAACCTACAATATAAAAATATTTCATGTTATAATGTATAATAACAGTAACTTTAATTTCAATAAACATTGAAAAGAAACGTACTTTCTATATTTGACTATTGCTGCTTCTAGTGTGTCCATAGGATCTTTTAATAAATACATACGAACACCTCTTATATGATAATAGAAATATTCCCTCCAGTCCAAGTATTCTGTATTAAGGCAGAAAATTTGTCGATCAGTAGAATTCATCTTGTTCCAAAGTTTTATAACATTGTCATTTTTAAACTTCCATTCATTTACTGCGAAGTAATGTATCACAGTGCTAAATTTATGTATCTTTTTGTATGCATCTAATAATCTAAAAATATATTAATGAAATATTACTATTAATTTATGTAATTATCAATGTATGTTATCTATAGATAATTTATAATTGGTATATAGGATACATACATAGGTGTCCGACCAGTGAGATAAGCCAGTGTATCAACGATAATTGCTGGTATTATGTGAAATAAGAAAGCATAGACATTGTGAAGAAATAAATATCTATTAAGTGTCAGTGTATAAATCCAAATAATTTTTGTACTAGGTACTCTTAATCCATAAATTTCATTAAGCTTCATAAATTCACCCCAAGAAATTGGTTTTTGACAAGAAGATACCGAATTATAAACAGGTATTTTTTCCTCATCGGGTAAATTAGAAGATTGGTCTGACTTTATTGCAACTTTTCTATGAAACAAAATAATTATTACCAGTATTGAAATTTATATCTCTTTTTATCTAAATATAATTCTTTATTATTTCATTCTATCAATTCTTTTTTCTTTTTGTTTATGAATGAAATGGTATTGCTCAATTTTCATACTATTTAATAGTAAAATTAATAAAAAATGACAAAATATTACCTATTGGCAACATCCCAAGCAGAAGAAATAATGTTGGAAATAACATAATCGGCTGGTATGATATCTGCTATATTTTCTTCTTTACAATGCAATGTATGTAACAAACCTATACCGCTACCCATAACTACACCTGTGGGTCCATACATATTATTTATCCATGCAGAAATTGGTTCCTTGTCAGTTGCTATAACGATACTGGGGCGTACAATACAAACTGGAAGATCATCACCATACTTTAATACCATATTTTCTCCTAGTGCCTTAGTAAATACATATGTATTTGGCCATTTATCAAGTAACCTATTATACAGAATATTTGCAGTTCATTATAATCATTCTTATTCAGAAAATTAGAATTTAAAGTTTTGAAGCAATATTTACATAGGGGTCATTTGTTCAAGTCTCCCATCATCCAACGTATCCAACAATGTTAAAACTTTATCTGCATCTATAATATCTGTATAGTGTACTTCATCAATATTCTTACGTACACAATTGGAAAATGCAGTTGATACATGCACAAAAGCCTACAGATAGAATTATTTGTAATTATTAATAATTATTTATGTCCTTAATAGAGTTAGTCTAAGATATTTCGTATAGAAATTACAATAAGAAATGTTAGATATACCTTAAAATTTGGTAATTTTTTTGCAAATGACAATAAGAATTTTGTGCTTCTGACATTGATGTTCACTGCAACCCGAATTTTTTCGTCAAATCGCACAACTGCAGCTGCATGAAAAATAATATTCACATTCATTAAAGTCTTCTTATCTTCTGGCGACAGTCCATAATCTTCTTTCGCTGCATCGCCTTCTAATATTACTATTTTTTGCAGAAAATTCGGTTGCTGGCATCTTAATTTGTCGTATATCTAATAAAAATATTATACAATTTATTATTACAATTTATTTAATAAGATACTTTATTGAAGCGCTTATTCTACTTACAACTTCTTCGAAACATTCTTTATATCGTTCCAAAGCAGTTTTCCCCTTTTTCGGTCTCACTATCATATATAATCTTAAAATATCTGGACAGCTTCTACAAATATTACTCCGAATGGAATACAATGACTTATTATGCAAAATGATATGACATAATTACATTAGGTCAATGTATTATCAAACAATGTATAATACATAAGGTATTAATCATAATAAAAATACCAAAAACGTCAATTATACCTATTATTAGGATATATAGAATATCATGAATATTAAGTATCCATATATAATAAAATTGAAATTTAATTGGAGAGTCTGTGTAATTTTTCACGAAGTAATGTAGTTACTGTAATTACACACAAATTTATCTCAGCTGTACGTAGAAAAGAATTATTTCATAAGCACCGGAAATACCTTTGAACCGATTATTTAACAAACGAATTAAGATATATTAGCAATCAATAATGACATGCCATGTTCAGAAATTACAATTACGAAAAATATCAAAACGTAAATTAACGAAATTTCCAAGGCAAAGCAATATTATTTTTTATATAATCGTATCATGAATCATATTATAATACGTGCTGATGAAATTTTAATTGCAGAAATAAGAGATTATTGGTATGTTTTAGGCACAAAAGTCCGTCGTAAGATTAAATAATAGCTGTTAATTTATTGTAAAAAATTATTTAAATATAGTATCGTGTCAGTAAAGTACCTGAGCAACTTCTCGATGAGTAGTTTTCCTAGAAAACCCGTACCTCCTGTTACCAAAACATTAGTATGAGAAAAAAATTCAGCTATTTCGCTTTTTTCATTTGACACCGTTGGTTCATCAAAGTTCACTAAGTCGTCTATATATAAATTACTTCCGCTTGAAGACATTTTTATAGTCTACCTGTTAAATTTCGGACAATATACGTAATTTAGTATAACAGTTGTTCAGCAAAATTTTATAGGATAAAAAATGATAAAGCAAGGCAGTAAGATGAAATGTATCTAGAAAATAAACGTGATTTTTGAACAGCTCAGTTAAACATTATTTGCACTTTATCATGCCTTCTTCCTGAAATCTACATAGTTCATTTCTTCAGTTTTTATATGAATAATTCATAGTATAATCTTCATAGTATGAAATATGGAAGCAAATTTAGAACAAAATGTAACTACAAGAAACTCATTGATTTAAAAAAAAAAATTGTTAAAGGAAAGAAAAGAAAGTAACAGTATTCCTTACCGAATGAAGTAGCGCTTAAGTAATACCTCTGATGTGAATTCGACGACGTTTCAGTTTCGACTGTAAAGTATTCCGCCTGTGCCCCAATAGCTTTAAACGGATATATATTTCTTCAGATGTGCACCTATTCAGCACATATGAAAGTCGAAACTTGTGTATGCAAATTAAAAACAGGCCATTTAGCTTTAGTATTCTACTGAATTACGATAGTTAGAAAGAAGTACTGAGAAAGCAGTACATCATATCGATGTTGGGAAAACAATTTCATGTGTTTTGAAACATTTTCTAAAACATACCTACATTGAATTGGAAACGAATGTACATACTGCGATATAATCGACTAAAAAAATCTTTCCAGTAATTTAATATATGTTCGATAATTTAATATATATTCGCTACGAATTTCAAGTAACTGTAGATTGAGCATTATATTTATACATAGTATTACATAGCCATTGGAGATTTTGCATAACTTCTTTTACTTTGTAATAAGCCATTTTATTTTACAATAATGTAAATGTTTATAGAATTTATGTAATTTTACGTGAAATTTAACATTACGCTATATTACACAATAAGAGTTGAATAATAATTTTTATATGTGTAATCTTTTATTTATTCTAAAAACGATTCCCATTGACTTTTCGAGTGTAAATAATCTTTAAAAGAAGATTAATCCTTATCATCATGAAGAATAATCTATTATGTAGAACAATGTACAAAATATGTACCTGATGAAGTATAACAGAATAAGTGCGCTTGAATTTGCTTGAAACAATGAGTTCTATCTTATTTTTAATTTAATTCTTTTAGTCAGGTAAATTTCGTTTATCTTTTCATAATTTTAATAGAAAATTATTGTGATTTAACAAAATTACATAATCGTCACAATTATATAAATATAAATTCATTTCAATTGTAAGTACATGAGCATTGTTTTAGAAATACCGGATGCACCTTTGAACTGTTCAATGATCTAACTTAACATAAATTTATAGCCGAATAACGTCATTTCTAATGCATCAAAAGTTTTACGCTTTTCACTTCGACTTTTAATGAACTATTCACGATATAATCCGAGAATAACGAAAATTCGAAGAATAGATTTTTCATTAACGAACAGAAAACAAATAACAACAAGTTTCCTTTTCATTTTACTTGATAATATTAGGAATTAAATCTTTAAATATAATATAAATGATATTTATTTCGTTTATTTATTTGTATTTGTACTAATACATGTTTCATAAAGAGGATGCAATATATACAATAAAATACATTATCGAGTGCCACATATTGTCAACAAATAAATATATAAGACGAACTATACAGGATGTCTCTGAAATTATAGTACAAGCGTTTGGGTAATGATTCTACATGCAAAAATCGGTAGTAAAAGAAGAGTAACGACTTCTCATTTAAGGCTTCATTTTTACTCGAAAACATGAGTTTGAAAACGCATCATGTACCCATGTATTAATTGCAAATTTCGAATTATGAAGCTTCTGTTTCTACTCGTGTCTGCGTTGTTAAACATGGACAATATCACGATTTGTTTTTTGATCAGTTAAATGATTCTTAAAAAGTACTAATCATATCCTTACTTATAAAAACCTGTAAATTGAATACAGAAAAATGAAAAGTAATAATTATTATCGCGGAGAAAACACAATGACAATAACAGGAAATTAATCATGGCAGCGTATATATTCAATAATAGTCACGAGCAGGAAGTTTCATAATTCGAAATTTTCACTTAATGCACGTAATGTACTTAGATAAGTTTTCAAACTTATTTTCCTCGGAAACGAAATCTTTTTATTCAATTTATTTTTACATGTAAAATCACCACCTGGCCGCCTGTACCATGATTTCGCAGACTCCTTGTATATAAATTACAGAGAATATATGATATGCAGTATACGTGAAAGCACTGCTTGCAAATTAATTATACAAAATGATTGTGTAACAAGATGGCAACCAATCAAGCAGCGTTAATTATTATCTTATTCGTCTAATATTCTGTTGTTCGTTGTCCTCGATACTTAATAAAAGTTTTCTCTTATGATTTTAATATTTTCATGATTTCTATCTAAAACAGTGACAATCAAAAAATACTTTAAAATATTTGTGGCAATATATGTTATAAATCATGATATATTTTGCATTCCTATATAAAGAATAAATAAAAACAAGTAAATCTTGTATATAATTAAATTTTCTCCTATTATTTTTGCAGTGACTATACCTTTGAACGTACAGCATTATTCACAATTTATACATATTTAATCATTCATTTACTTAGTTCTCGATTATTATTTTAATAAATATACAATTTGGAAAGTATTATATATGTTCAATTTCGATATTTTGTGTTCTGATTTCAAACGAATTTATAAGATGTATATATTAAACAACTAATATAAATAATATATATATATAATTTTAGAAAAAAATATATTTAGTCATCTAGTAGAGCACTCAATGGATCTTCGCCAATCTTTTCAGCTGTCTTTTTTAGATCCCTGGTCACCGCTTTTTTAACGATCGAACGCGTTTCTGCTGAGTTTACCTGCGATTCGCTTGTGAATTTCTTACCAAAAATATTATCGTCGTCGTCGTCATCGTCAGAAGGAAACAGCGACTTCGACGTGACAGTGGTTTTCTTTGAAGCTGATGTCTTGGCGAAAATATCATCTTCTCCGCTCGATTGATCGGCAAAAATATCCGTAATATGCGAGGTCCTTACAGTCTCGGTAATGTTGGTTAACATATCATTCTTACTCGATTGCTCTTGAATACTTCCAGAATCTGATTTCTGTGTTTGGTCGAATGGCTCGGAGAATAACTTTGTGTCGTTATCATCATTACCGAATAAGCTTATTTTCTTCGCAGTTTGCTCCATAGAATGTCTCTTTTCGGGTACGTTTTCTATCGTTGACTTTTTTACAACGGGACCAAATAAACTATCATCTTCGTCTTCTTCACCGAATAAACTAATCTTGGTATCCTTTAAAGGCTTTTTTACGGCTTTAGTTAAAGTCGTCGAAAACAAATCACTTTCCGCATCATCGGTAAACAAGTCCAAAATTGGTTTCTTCGTAGTTTTTTCTTCGATGAATTTCTTATTACCGCTAGAAAACAAACTATCGTCTTCGGAAAATAACAAATTCTTTCCTTTTTCTGGAGACGGTGTTTTCGTAACAAAGGCAAATAACTGACTGGGATCTTTCAACGGATCGTGACTATCATCTCGTAACGGATCGATCATTTTTTTCGATTCGTCTTCGAATTTCGTGTCCTCTGATTTGGATTCCTTTTTAATAGCGCATGAAATTGTAGCGTTTACATTGGAAGTGGTACTAGATTCGGGTAATGTGCTACTCTTTTCTTCCTGTTGCTCGGTTTTTCCCGTTTCTGTCTTTATATCGTCGATTTGTTTAATATGCGTGTCTTTCAATACTTTAAAGGTAACGGGTGGCTTTTCAGAAACGACTTTCTTGACTGGCGAGAGAATAGGCGCCCTACCAAACAGTGTATCTTCTTTCTGCGGATCCTCTGGTAAATCAGGTGGTACATCAAATAAATCTTCTTCGTCCGTAGACGGTGACAGTAAGGTATTTTTGTTAGCACTCATTGAACTTTCCTTGCTTATGCTCCCTAATTCAGATTTATCATCCGCAGTCAAGAATATATTAGTATCGGGGGTTCTATAAAGATTATCGTTGGTAGACGAAACCAAGTGGTCAGAAATCGCGGCGGTAGTATGGACAGCACTGGTGTTCGCAGTTGTAAAGGTCTCTTTATTGAAAATACTTGACGATTGATTAACCTGATTCTCATCTTGTGAATTATTCTCAACGAAGTCTACGGTATCAAAATCGATTCCGCTTTGTCTGATAGCGGATTTTCGTGCTTGCCTACTTTGTGGTCGGCGTCTCGCTTGTATCCTAACCCGAGTCTAAAAAATGATAAAAAGAGCAGAAATAAATAAACAATATGATCAACGGAATTATTTTCCTTATTTTCCTTTTTCAATATTTTTTAGTAATTACCTTCGAAGCAGTAGTAGACAACGTCTCTAGCTGGGCTGGTTCATCGAAACTAATGGCATTTTCTGCATTATTTTCATCCGAAATCGTTGATTGCTGTGATTGCTTCTGCGTAATGCTATCTTCTACAAAACAACATTTTATGTCAAACATATTATGTTAAAAAATTATAGACGAAGATGCAAACCATAAGTGTAGAATGTTAAAGTTGTATCTTCATTACCTGATACACTTAACGGCGAATTAGGACCTTGTGTGCTAAAACATCCACCGTCGTCGCTATCTCTATCCGCTGCACTATCTTCTTCATCTGCCTTTTCTTTGCTTTTTCGCCATACTGGTGGTGTATCCATAGGTGAAATCAACTTCAAATCGCCCATTCTTCCCATCAAATTTTTTATCTTCCCAGAAACCACGCGTTTCGCTGCCTGATTGTTCTTTTCAGGCGAAGATAACGTGGCAGGTGTATGTATGTCTAAAGATTTTGGAGGACTCTTCTTTAATTCATTTTCATTATTTTGCATAGGTTCGCGTTCGTCAGAGCTACTAACACGATGCATATCTTTGTCATTATCTTGTTCTATGTCCGTGGACGCAGTAACAGAAACGTTTGATTCTTCAGATTTCGCAAAGATGTCAGAACTATTTGATATTTCAATATTCTTAATAGAACGTTCCTTAGCATCCTCTGTCGTCTCCAAATTTAAATGTGCATCCTCTTTTGTTTTTTCCGTTGATACATTTTTGGTACTGAACAAATCATCATAGTCATCATCCTCAAAGATTAATCCATGCGATCCAATGGTAGTAGAAAACAATCCGTTACCCGAAAGGATATCGCTACTCTTACTTTTGTTCTTTTCAGTGGATACCTTCTGATCCGTGATATCTATTCCGAATGTAGCCGTTTCTGGTGGCTGTTTGTTATCTTTCTGCTTTTTATCAATTGGTTTCTGGCCGGAAAACAAATCATTCTCATCGTCGTCGTTGAAAATATCAGGCTCATTTTTAGTTTCGCTTTTGACAGGCTTCGTAGCGAATAAATCGCCATCTTCGATATCGTCGTCGTCAAACAACCTAATTTCCTTCGATGTGGCAACATTTTTGCTTTTCTCCAAACTATTATTTTTTGGTATCGTGTCTCGGATATTGCTTGCAAACAAATCATCATCAGGTATGTCCAAAAATTTTCTACTAGAGGTACTGCTTTCCTGTTTCGCAACCGGTTTCGGTATTATGCCAAAAATATCAACGTCTAGGGAATCCTTATTATCGAATATATCGATTTCCTCGTCAAAGAGACCTCTGCGTTGCGTGGATTTTATTTTATCAGAATACTGAGAAGTTAATAAATCGCTACTCCTTTGCGATCTAGAACCTGAGCTGGTCGTTGAAAACAACTCGTCACCAGAGTCGGAATCATCAAATAACGAAGGCATCTTTGATTTTGCCGGTTTTGAATCCGCTTTTGGTAACGGGGGTGGACCAAACAGATCTTCGTTCTCGAATACATCGTCTTGCGCTATAGACAGTACATCTTCGATCGATTCTTCCTGCGGTTGATTATTTGTTGAATTTAAAATTGAAGTAGCATTCGCTGGATTCTGTGTACGTGCAGCGAAGAGACTGTCACTGGTGATTTGTTCCCGATAGATCTCTTCCGATTTTAAACGCGTTGATGTCATTTGTGGCTGGAAGTCAACGCTGAAACAAAACGGTCATAAAAATAGAGATGAAGAATAATAATATAATATTCTATTAAAGTAAATTCAAACTTGTTCTATTTCCTTTTTTTTTTTTTTTCTTTTTCTATTTCTTATCTTGAATTGAATTGAAAGAATAGTATTTCATTCTCTGTATTAAAAGATATGCCTTATTTATGGTAGAAGCTTCCTTCTGAAGAATATGTTACAAGATTACAAAACAAAAGTAAATAGAAACATGAAAGTTAAAACACGATGCGTGTTAATAAAATGTATAGAGTTAAATATATCGTAACAAAATCAATACGGCAACGCTTGCAGATCAAAGAAAAATTAAAAAATGTGGAATGCAATGTCTAAAATAAATTTATATAAGAAATGGTAAAATTTCATGACGCTAGTACGAAACAATTTCTCATGATTCAATTATTCAATATCATGTGTACGCAAAACGTAATAAAATCATTGAATACATTTATAACTGCGATGCATTAAAATGCAAAAATAGGTATAACGATAATATAGTACAATACAATTTCCGATATAGTGTTATCAATAACTCGTGGCAAAACAAATCCATAATTGCATGTAATAAATTCTCAAGAGACATAACGCGATAATTTATAACGTGCTAAACGAATCAATTGCTATTGACAGAAACGAGATTACAGCGAGAGGAATCTTGTCTATGAGAAGTTGAGAAGCATGCGAGATTGAATTCTAAAAAATTGAATCACCATTCAACAAAATATAATAGCTTTTAAAAAGTACGAGGATCTATCCGTGGAGACGTACTATAGAGATTAGAAACATATGCACCATTCAGACAGGCATATAACAGGACTTTTGTAAGTGATTTGATTTTAAATCAATACATATATACTTAAGTACTGTTAAGTATCACATGGACAATAATATTATTCATTGTTCTACATATCATGTTCTTATACATAAAAAATAGAAATGTTATATATTTAACAGGTCACTTAAAACAATGTAATTTAATTAAACATATCCCATTAACAATATGATACGGAATTTATTTGTGCAAATTAAAAAATTACTATTAGGGATGAATAATGCCAGATGAATAATAGCCGTGAGATAATGTAGTACTTACTAGATTTCCTATAATTAGAAATAAATGTAATTAAAAACGTGTTGATCGAATATATGCCTACAAGATACTAGTTCTGGACGAGATACGGGTAAACTAAAGGAGCTCGCCTTGAGCTCGCGCATGTAGCCGATACAATCACCGCAACGCAATGAATGATGACTAATGTTTGGATCATCAATTCAATGACATTTGATGTACATGGCACGTGTATTTGTTTTTCGCGCGTATAAAAAAAAATGATATAAATTTTTATCAATATATTAACAAACATGGTCCGACAATCGTAGGGACGATAATACCTTTATTTTTAGCAAAATATATTATTGTCCATAATCTAAATCATCTGATTTGTTATTTAATCTAATTTACCTGATCACAGCAATAGTAATAAAATTGACACTTACCCTATGCTCGAACCACCTGTATTATTAATACTTGATGGATGAATTGATATTCCACTGCTATAACTACTTTCATTAGCAATGTTTGAATTTTCTACATTATTCCTTGCTGTCACAATAGAGTCTTGTTCGTTAATATTATTGTTCAGAATTACATTTCGCGAACGATCAAGTACCGATTCATTACTAGCACTAATTTCATAATTTGCTGGTGTATTACTTCCAGAAGATCCAGATGATTGAGTTCGCGATATCCTACGAGATAGCTTACTTTCAATCTCTGAAGTTAAGATATTTCCAAATATTGATACTTCCCCCCCTGGTTTCTAAAATATCACATGAAATATTAATTTTGCAGTTTTATTATAATATTAGTAAGTGAAGTATTTTGTTAACAATAGTTATTTTATGCGATCTTACCTTTTTATTTAGTTGTTGATGTTTAGACGATCCGAAGAGGTCACCAACATCTTCATCATCGCTAAATAAATTAGTATTTACGTTAGTTTCTGGGGTACTCGTGGTCATATTACTAGTTACTGATGATGCTATCTCTAAATGATTCCTTCGCGTTCCTCCTGTCTTTGCCGATTGATTATTATTGCTAGAATATTTATTTTTCGTGACTGTATTTTTCGGGGAAAAAATGTCGGAATCAGCATCACCGAAAAGATCATCGATTGCAGATTTTGGTTTCGTCGCTGTAAATACAAGTCCTCTTATTAAACATTTTGAAAAGACGCAAATATATAAATTACGAAAGCTTACAAGCTACGAGAAACTTACAAACAGTACTAATTGGAGGTGGCACATCAATACTAGCAGGTATAATATTATTCTTATACGATTTGATTTGCTTTTCCTTGGATGCATTTTCTGCAAATTGATCATTTAAAAATCCTTTACTTCTACTGATTAAAGTTTTAGATTTGTCGTTTAAAATGTTTTCATCTTCCTCTGATGTAAATAAATCATCTGAAAAATATAATAAAAATTAAATATGGATAAAAATCAAATTAAATTTAATTCATGTAAATACCTTTAAGTCGATTTATCGATGCCTCATTTTTTTCATCTACAACAGGTTTTTCAGTCTGTCGAACTGTACCTAATCGCTTGGCTAACTCTTCTGCAAAATTTGGTGTTATATTGTTCGGCAATGGTATCTAAATCAAAGTATAAAGATCTTATAACATATATGTGTAGAGTAAAGAACATCATACAAGAGTATATATATTAAAGAAAAAGGAAATAGGGACCTTTGATGCATTATCAGTAGGAGTAACTGAATCAGGTACTGAATCTATTTCATTTTGACTAAGTGTATCCATTTTGTCATTTCCTATAATATATGCCATATCATTTCTTTTACTGTAATCCGATTCATTCAAAGAAGGTAATAATCCAACAATGTTTGTTTTTGGTGCAGCATTCATACTGTAATTTTTAAATGCTTCTGTGGTATCATCTTCGCTTTCTGATTCTTCTTCTTCTTCGTCTACTTGTTCGGATTCACTGCTGCTACTGCTTTCTAGACCAATTTTATTTGAATTTTTCCATTTTTCTGAGCCAATGACATAAGGCAAAGGCCGATCTTGGTATGGATTATTTGGCCCCAATACAACACTGTAATTAAATTATTGATATTTTATTTATATATGTAAAATAAAAACAATAATAAATAAAAATAATCTAGCAATAATGTTTACCTTAGTACTACTTTATTGTCCTCTTCTTCACTATCACTATCAACAAACTCCATTTCCTTGTATTTTTCATACATTATATTTAGGCCTTGCTTAACACTTTCACTCACACTAGCTATGAAATCTGCAGTTGCAGAATCTTCATCCTTACCTTGCTATAGACAAATTTTGATATAGTAATAATTTAAAAAGTTACAGTATCTTACATCGTAAAAATCTCCAACTACCTCCACTGATGTTTCTGCTTGTTGTCCAATCTCTATATTATCCTCTTGCACACGGCTTTCAATAAATTGAGTATTGGCTAAAGCCAAAGATGTATTGGTAACATTATCTATAAATATTGCTGTTTCATTTAGTTGTGTTGTCAGTGAATCTAAGGCTTCTTGAGTTTTATTTGCCTTTGATACCACATTCTATAACAAATATTGTCGATAAATATAAATCTTGTACAAGTATAATTTTAATAGGATATACCAACTTCAATCATACATTAGAAAATTGCTGCAGATGTTTAAGGAGTCCTGCATCACCTGCTAAACTCCATTCCTTTCTCTTTTTTCGCATTTCATCTGTAGTCCATGCATGATCCCATGACTTATCCATCCCATTTGATATGTCCTAGTATATCAAATTTCTATTATATGTACTTAAAACTATTTAATATATTTTTTCTAAATACTTAACAAATTTGGCAAAAAGAAACAAATTTTCATATTATTTTCATTCTACTAATTCTGTTCCATATGAAAAAAGTAATATATTAATCTTTATTATTGTTTATATTCGTTAACCTTGAAAGTTTTAAATGTCAAAACTGGTAAATGGTTATACAACATACCATACCACTTAGCCCAATTTAATATAACAGACTGTTACTTATCTTCGTAATTACATTTACATACGTTGCATTATTTTTTATCAAACTTAGTAAAAGAAAAAAAACACCCACTTAACAGTTGGAATTATCAAGTGTCCGGCACTGTCACAATTACTATATGGGAAAACTTTCAGGAATGTGTGAAAGTTAATCTGAGGCCTATATTTTGCAAGCTGTTTTTTGCTTATACGTCATAAAATAGAGAGTACGTAAAACGCTACAGAAATACTTAATAAGATAAAGGATTAAAACAATTAAAAATTTTGTATACAAAACATCTTTTTGATATAAATTATCTGTTTGAAAATTATAATATATCTTTTTATTTATATTATTGTGAAGTTATATTCTTAATAATTTATGATTCGCTGCGTTATCGTGTTATTTAAAAATTTACAACCAGTACAGTAAAATATATTAATATGTATCATATTTCTCATAATTAAACAAGTAGAAAAGGGCCTTTCTGTCACAGCATACAACGCTGGTCCATACAATGTTGCCAAACCGAACAGTATTTTAGTCCATAGTTCGTATTCAACATTCCGCTGTTCGACCTATAGAGGAACAGCGCTGTAGATTGTTTGTCAATATCTTCGAGTTAGTTGATTTTTACTAAGTTTTATGTGTAAAGCAACCGTTTTACAATAACACAAAACATAAAAAAGATGTCCTGACTGTAAATGTGTCAGAGTGTCTAGTGTATGTGTATAAGACATATTGATAATACTGACAAGGAGAACATCATATATGTGGAATAATGCTACTTTTATATGCAAGTGAAGAATTCCATCTGTTTCATTAGAGAAATGAATGTTTGGAACCTTTATACCATAAATGGTATTTGAACTTTCCACAAATAAGGTTTTATTATTTATACATTACCCCATGGATATTTAATGTAAGTTTTTGAAGTGGAAAAGCAAGCATTTGTAATACAATAACAAAAAACGACGGATAACCGTTACTGTACAAAAAGTTCCATAAATTGGTACTTTTAATCGGTATGTATGTATTAAATAAATATTTTATCATAATCTATAGAAAGATCTATTTTATTATAAATTTTTGTAACAAGTTGATTTAATTTTTTAAACGACATATTTTATAGCATAAACGTACGCGTGCCTATGTGTTAAGTAACAATAAATATAACAAATTTATTTATCATAAGATATAGGATAAATACAACCACGAATACATTGTAAAATTTTTGTTAGACATTAAAAACAATTTATTTATCACATTATGATAAGAAATGTATATTTTATTTGTTCTAGATATACTTTAAAACATGTACATCAGAATGTCACAACAAACAGATATGTATGGCTTATATAGCAAAGATGAATATATCCGACAATTGTGTATCTTGTTTAGTTGATGCACAGAATATTATCTTAGGCAATTGTCCATTTTCTTTATTGCATATCTTTATTCCTGCTCTTTTAGAGCATTCTCATTGTCATAAAGTATACAGTGTTCACAAAATCACTTTTAATGAGGCTGAAAGCACGTACAGGAAGGCTAACTCTCTTTTGAGAAGGTACAGTGTTTTACAACTGACTTTCATGAACAATGAACCATTCGGGAAGTGGAAAACGTCAGGCGAAGGTTTTGGAAGAAAACTATTGGGACTGCAGTGTTTGCACATATAGAAATACAGCAGAAGCATTTAAGTGCCTCATGTGTGACGTCCGTAAAGGAACTTCTACGCGGAAACCCCGTATTAATCCCCAACTTGTGGCACAACAGGTTACAATATTATAGTATTTCACTATGATCTGTTCCCTATATGTTATAAATGCAATAATGTATAATAAAGTTACAATACGAGTCAATAATATATAGTCTTATTAACATTAATTTATATGTAGGTTGCGCAGCAACAATATGTACCACTTTTGAAACCTGGAAAGAAGGAAGGTGGAAGTGGGGGTAGTACAACTAGTAGCGGTAAAGAAAAAGATCGTAAATTGGACAAACCAAGGCGTAAAAATAGGCATCCACCTCGTCTAAAAAATATAGATCGTAGTACGGCTCAGACCAATGAAGTGACAGTGAACAATGTTACTGTCGTTATTACTGAATATAAGCCCAAAGTGAAAAAAAGTTCAGATCAATCTGGTTTGTCTAGCAGTGCTTCTTCTGAAAATGGAAGTCAGCATGATTCTAATCAAGACTCCAGAAGTCTGGATATAGGAACAGATGCTTAGCTCAGTGCTGTAACACATATGTGTATGAATTAATCTAATTAATATATTATATCTGTCAATCTCTATGGACTATGGTCCATTCTATAGACAAAAACAACCATTTTGTCTATATGTTACAGGTTACGTAACATTCAATGAGGTCAGATGTTTTATGCTATCAGTGGAATCATTAAATTATGTCTTCAGTATATCGTAAGAAATATGTTGTATATTGTTGCTACATACTGACATAAAAAAAAAATTGTTTCATAACAGTAATCTTGACATCTAAAAGCAACAACAAAAGTTAGTTAAATTTATTTATTTCATAGATTGATAATCTAAATTGATCTTTAATATTTAATTACATATTTTAGATAATTTTATTTGTGCAACTTCGGATATTACGTATTACTCTATTTATATAATATTAATTGTAACAAATGCATTATATGCCTTAATATGGCAAATGGAATTTGATACACCTATTGTTGACATAACAATGTCCACATGACTTTCATTGAATCTATGACGCCACTGCCAGAAAGCATGTTGTAAGATTATTGTTAATTAGAATATTTTGAATCATTTATGTATAATATGAAGTATTTATCTTGTTTATTTAATAATTGCTGTGACGAAGAACTAAGAAACTGGCATTGGTACGTATATACCTTTATCCCATTCCAAATTCGATCTGTTCCAAGCTTTACACTTTAATAGCAGTTAATTTCACTAACAGAAATTTTTAATTTATATACATAAAAAAATATGCAATTAAATTACATAACATACTACAAATATAATTATAAATTGAAATAGGTACCACATGGTTTAATATATATTTTAGATAATATCTGAATTTGTAACAAAGAATTTTATTAATTTTGGTTGCTCACTATTCTCGTTATGAAACACGACAAATGTAACTTTTATGTACTTCTTATATTGCCTCCATACTTTAATAGTATTAGGATATATAGATTCAATATAATATTACTCGAAAATATTTGACCAATTTACTAAATATTAATTTCTTTATGTAGTAAAATCACAAATATTGGAACAATGTTACAAAAGACTATCGTTTTTCTATTACTGGTACTACAGCAGAGCATAAAAGCTGCAAAGCTAGCTCATATTAGTAACTGCCCAATCACTTGTAACTGTGATTTATAGTTCTTTTTATATTTATTTTTACATATTTTACGTTACCAGATAAGAAATAGCATTATCGAATTGACTCATACAAAATTTATTGTGACTATAAGGACCATAAACAATATGATTATTTCATAAGTAATGGAAAGATATTAACATGCTATACAACAAATTCTTTTTAAATCCATGTAAAATATTTGTATGCTAGTTAGACTGAACTATAAAATGTAATTTGTCATTAAAGTTAATATTCTTTATCATAAACATGAAAGTATGAGTAAACATGAAATACTTTTACAAACATTTATACATATTCAGGTACCAAAAAATTATATAATCATGCAATGTTTTAAAGAGTTTATAACATAGAAAAATGAAATTGTAGTGGCTACTTCTCAATTGTTTTCCATAAATGTCATCAATTTTATAAACTTTACAAGATGAATGTAAAATTTGCGTTTAATTTTTATAAATTAAATATATTTGTAAATCATTTTAATTTACTTCAGATAAAAAATTAAAAATATTTTTAATTACATTATCATCGTGAAGATAATGTATTTTTAATCCTTTTACAATTACAGCACATGCTTCATACTTTATAATGTACAATTTCAAAGTCCATATTTCCAACTACTGGAATCGTTCATTGATTTAAAAAACGATATTTTTTAATAATTTAGTAAATATTATATTTCTATATTGGATCAATTCAAATCAAAAATTTGTACCAATTGTCTTCAATGTGTAAAAATATGTTAAAATAAAATTGGATTTGTGTGTGTTGTAAATTATTAGAACAGAATTACATACTATGTTGTACAGATTGTAAAACTTTCGAAAAATACTGTTGAAATTAACAATATATTATTACGAAGAAAAAATAAATTACACGTTTTAAGAAGAAAAAGTATAACTTCTAGTTTAGTCTTTCAAATATGTGTATTCCTTTTATTTATGTCAAAGCAATATACAAGTAAAAAGTAGCACAAGTACCTATGGATTTACAATCTTTGGATATCTTCCTGTCAATATAATTTATAATCTTTATTGTACTTGTTTACTTTTTCCTTTCCGTTCTTTTAGATGCTGTATTAGTTGTATCTAGATTAAAATTCATTGAATTCTTATCTTCAGTTACATCCATCATTTCTTCTTTTTTTTCTTGAGTTTTGATATCACTGATATTGCTTTCTAGCTTCCGTTCCCGAAACCTCTCGCGTACTGTTAAAAATATATATTAAGATGCTAACAATAACAAAATTATTATATAGAAGTTTGGTATTATATGTATATTAACATACCTTCTGGTATTTCTAAAAGATCAAATACTTTATAATTATGTGATTTATTGTCACCACCAACAGCAAATACAAAAGGATTATCTGGGTTGGGTGCAAGACATAACAAAGCACCAAGATTAGTCTTTTTTTCCCAAACAGACCATGGCTCTTTGTTGTTAATAATATCCCACACCTTTATGACACCGTCATTTGCTGAAGTAACTAAAAGTCCAGGACATGATGAGCTAAGTGATAAACCTAAAATCATAATAAATTTAGTTATAATTCATATTTATGTATATTCATGTATCAATTTTATATAATTTACCTATGATTTCTTTTGTGTGAGCTTGCACATCCCAAATTGATTTGCCTTTCCTGATATCTATATATTGTATATATCCATTAGAGGTACTGACCTAAACCAAAAATAACAATTAAAATAATTTCAACTAGTATAATGTAAATTATATTTCAAACAAAAATAGTATATTTCATATATTTACTAAGCAATAATTTGAATCAAACCAATTCCATAACACTTTTTCCACTTCTCCTAATGCATCCCATGATTTTACAACTGTTTCATATCTACAGTCTAATAATCTCACCACCCTGAATAAGAAATTAAGCATGTAAGTATTCCAGTTATAATTAAAAAATTTCTATAAATGATTGAAAACTGATAGACATACGTATCTGCGCAACCTGTCAATAAGTAATGACCTTCGTTTGGATGCCATTTTAACGTCTGAATTTCTTTTTCAAAACATGTAAATTTGTTAGCAGGTACCCCACTTTCTAAATCCCACAACTGAACTGTCTGATCAGCAGATGCACTAGCAAGTACATGTCTACAAGAGTATTAAAAAAGCTGCTTTATTAGTGAGTGTATGAAGTTTCAAACAACCATTTTAATTGGTAGATAATACTAACGTATAATTTTTATTCCATGCTAAATCTAATACAGCATCTCTATGCCCAATATAGCTTTGACTTCTCTTTTTACTTGGTTTGCGACCAAGTTTATAAGCTGGTTCTAAAGAATCCATTAAATCTAAATCCCATACTTGTATGATAGAAGTCATATCACCAATTGCACATAAATTGCCTATAATAAATAAAAAGGTTTATATAAAATGTGTAGCTGCATAAAAATACTTCATATTTACCTGGTTTTGAATCTGAAGGATCAAAATTAAGCCATTCTAAACATAATGGGAATGATGGTAACAATATATCATGATGACAATAAAATGAATCTTCATCTCCATTATATACTAAAAAATAGGTAAACTTGTGCTTTAGAAATTATTTATAAGGATTAAAGTTTCTTCATTAAAAAATTATGATTTTTATTTGATATACAAACCAAATACTTCTAGGATACTGCCACCTCCTTCTACACGGCCTATTAGTACAAGATTGTCGTTACTTTTAATAATATCATCATCTTTTTCTGAATCATCATCTTCCATTGTTATAAGAGGATCTATTCCATTTTCCTCAAAACTTGCAATATTACCAATATTACAGTGTATATTACCTGCTGTATATTAATACCAATACTTTAAAAAGTTAAATCATTTATGTTATAATGTGATAATATTTATCTTACGTTCGTCATCATAGTTGTCAAAATTATATTCATCTATTTCAGAGGATTCTACTTCACTTTTTTGTCCTTTAACTTTATTGTGTTTTTTATCCGAATCATTTCCAACAGGTCTAAGAAAATTGAAATATTTTTACTGTTGTAAAATACTTTTTTAAAGCTATCAGATATTACTATAATACTTACACTATTAATTCAGGTTGTTTGTGTTTTATGATTCGGTTTAATTCTTTTGGAGTTAGTTGAATCTGAAAAATTGGTAAACTATGCCCATTAGATTAAACAAAATAAATTTCATACCAAAAATACTAAAATCGATTAACCTTTGCAGGGTTTGTAGAAGCAACACCTTTTTTCACCCACGTTGTGCACGGTATTATACTCATTTTTAAACTATATATCTTTTTAAATTAACGTCTATAATAAAAATATTTACAATTATTTACGGAAACGTTGAATAGCAAGAATAATATCTGATATTAGGTATCATATGTATTGCACGTTGCACAAACTATACGTTGCAAATCTATGATTTCAATTTGAGGTACCGACTTTAGGAAATTTTATGTATGTTCAATGTTCAATATGTTAAGAAAGTGATTATTGAGAATTCAATAATTATTAATTAAATGTGAAAAATAAATACGTTTACGTACTGATAGTACTAAATATATGTAAACTTTAACGTTTAAAATTTATATTTAAAAGTAAAATAAATTAGTTTTTCAAACTGTTTGTGTATTCTTAAACTCATCAGAATGTTAGATATAAAAGGTGTATCGTTATCCATCGTTATCCCTGAAGACAGAGATAAAATTACTAAGGATTACTAGCGTATTTGGTCAAAAGCACTGGTTGAGAGGAAACATGTACGTCGGTAATCATTTGTTTAATTGTCATTGTTAAATCAGAATTGTTCATACAAGTTACTTTTTATATATTATATTTACTATACTGGTAAGTGAACTTATATAATTTTGGACTATTATCGTTTAATATTAATTTGTGTTGGAATAATTTTATCATGATCTATCATAATTTGATAACCTGAAAACTTTTGGTGATTTATGATTCTGTAATAAATAGTTATTAAATTTGG
This sequence comes from Bombus fervidus, assembly GCF_041682495.2. Lineage (NCBI taxonomy): Eukaryota > Metazoa > Arthropoda > Insecta > Hymenoptera > Apidae > Bombus > Bombus fervidus. The sequence continues at coordinate 6,977,196 of NC_091532.1, forward strand.
ATTCATATGTAAATTTCAGTTTATAAAATGAACAGTTCATCGGATCCTAGACGTCCGGAACGAGAAGTTCGGTACAAACCGACTGTGGCAGGCAGTCAGGCACAACCAGACGACAATGCAACTCCAGATTATATGAATATATTAGGAATGACCTTTAGCATGTGTGGTTTAATGATGAAATTAAAATGGTGTGCATGGGCTTCACTATATTGCTCATGTATTAGTTTTGCTAATTCTAAAGTGAGTGATGATACTAAACAAATACTCAGCAGTTTTATGTTATCCATATCGGCAGTTGTAATGTCGTACTTACAAAATCCACAACCCATGACTCCACCATGGGCATCTGCGATACAATAAAGGGTTTTTTAAATTCACACCACTATCTTAGAATATTAATTATTTAATCATTTTTGAAAAATTCTTGTAAAATTAATGTGTTAATGTTGATACAATAAAACAGTTCTTAAATTAAAAAAGTAAAGTAGGAGAGGTAAAATAAAGTATTGAATTGGCATTTTTATTTTTTGAAAAGTATATTTTAATACATTAAATGAATTACTTTGCAATGTATCACTTTTTGCTAATGATATTCTACAAATGTCACTTACAATATTTCTCTAATATTTATATATTATATGTATAGTATTTTCTAAATATCTATCGCGTAAGCTAAAAATTAAATAGATCAAATATATTTTTTCTATTTTTTTACATAAATACAGTAATTTTAAAGATTTAACTATTAAAAGATTGTTGATAAAAATTATGTTTCGTAGCTCATAGTTTTCTGTTACATAATTATATCTTCTTACCAGCTACATATTTTACATCTTACGCGTAATCTATATACCTTTTCAGTCCCATTTTTGCATCCATTGAAAGATTAGTAAAAAATGTAATAGAAAGTATTGTTCAATCGTATAATGAAAGATCTCGAACATTAAGTAAAAGAGATAATGTTAAGTGACAAAATCATATAGACAATATCACACTTTGTTAACTCTATTAAAAACTGTACAAAAATGCATGCATACAACTCTATTAAAAACTGTACAGAAAGCTGGTACTAAATGCGATTGACGAGTAGGCCAGTGCAACTTTTTTATAGACGTTTACACGTTTTTACCATGTTATAACAATCAACAGATTAAAAAGAACAAGAATCTATATTCTTAGAAGTTATCCTTAAAAGTTGATATTTCTTTTGAGTGACAAGGCATCTTCATTCGTGTAAATCGTCATTCATATAATTCGCTTCCTTTTTGCTAATTTTCTTATTTGTCTTTATATATGTATATTTATTTATTAGATCTTTAATGTATATGTAATTAACTCTGTATCTTATTTGTCCTTTGGTTTATCATTTAGTTGGCAGAAAACGTTCTGAATCAGAAAATACTTCGTCTCATTCGAGAAATGGCTGTACAAAAAGGAAAACAAAAAGTAGTATTTTTATACTACGATAAAAATCATATTATTCGAATTTGACTATCTATCTATTATTTGAGAAATTTCAGAACTTCTCTACATATCGAGTTTCCGTTGACTGTCTTCATACTTCAGTGAAAGATCGTATAAAAAGAGGCAACATAAATATATGGCCCCTTCATTTTAGAATATTTCATATGTTCATTCATCCAAGGGTTTAAGGGAATGATTCTAAACGATCACACTGAAGAATGTGACATTGGCACAGACATTTTAAATCTATTCCACCTCATTTCTATGGTCCCCGGTCGGTCTAACATTTTGCAATTAAACGCTACTTTCGCCTCGACCAACCAGCGTAATCGGATAAACGTATTTCTTGCGTTTCGCGTTGAAAAATGGCGAACTATGTTGCCCGTGCGTAGGTGTTGGCGATAGTCCACGTAGAAGAGGTAACGAAGCATCACCAGGCAGCCCTGTTGCGTCAAATTTCTTTTTCCACTCTGCCCCTAAATCCGTAGCTGGTGCCATCAAACCTTTACACTCTGGGGAACTTCTGACACTGAGGAACACGTCGTTACTGCTATCACGTTGTCCAGAAGAACCCTTGAAAACGACAGAAATATGTTAACGTTGTGAAAGTGCAAATTTATCCAGTTTATAAAGTATGATGTCTTATAGAATAATCGAATACTTTTGCTTCGAAAAAGTCCAAGCTGGATCCATTCGTTTCGTGTTCCTCCACGGGGAAACCTGATTGAACTCGATTCAACGTTTGAGACGCCCTAGATGAATGGGAAGAGGCTTGCGACGAGGAGTTTTCCGACAAATCGTCTCTGCAGCAGGCAGCTGTGCACACTCTTTGCTCTCTGCAATTTTCCATAAATATTACGTTAAGGATAAAAAAATAATTTCCAATTCCAAAAAAAGAAAAAAAAAACAAAAATATTTGGGCTACCTCCTGACGATAACGGAGTCCCGTCTTCTCGGTACTGGCGGCGGAAGACCAGCGGTTAAGCTCTTGGCGCTTTCGTAGCTCGCCTCGCTGTTGCCGCTGCTTGTGTTACTGCCGTTGTTCCCTTCCCTCAGGAAGTAATTCTTCGCCGAGAGCATAGCGAAGTGAAGATTGTTCTTCAAGTCGTCCGCCGCCGTTGACAAGTTTCCCGAAATCTTGGGTGTACGCCTCATCGGTCTCGGTGGTGGTACCGGCGATGGTGGACTGCTCGACGCCTCCGAGAGAGTTTCCGGTGTGGCTAGTGGCGCCGTTCGAGAGCTCTCGTCCCAGTCTCTTCGACGATTCGATCTTCGTGTTAAAAAATAAGAAAAAAGACGAACAAGAAGAAACTGCTTGACATAACTCTTGAGATCGATAAAAAATAAACTGCAGCTAAAGAGAAACATTTTATGATCGAAGACAACAAAGAAACTATGATGTCTGATTATTAGAGCGTAAAGTGTTCCTCTTAAGCTGCAATTCTTCGGAAGAACCGTTCTCCGTTAGATGGTCTGATGGAGTGCAATGAGTATTTAGGTGCGCGATTGCCGAAGCGGTGAACCTTGTGAATCGTGAAACATAAGCGAACGTGAACGAGAGCGTGATATATGAGGTTCCTTAAACTCGATGGAATACTATTTTTATTGTTCCTCGCGCGTATGTATGTAGTTGGAATGAGATTAGAAACGCATCGAATGCAAATATACAAATCGAAATTTAACGTATAAATTTCCTGCCTCGGACATAAATATTTACATAAATATTTTCTAAAATTTGACAAAATACAGTGCAAATAGAAATACGTGGAATATTCTTCTACCCGTACGTTTGTTATCCCTAAGACAACCAATTTATTACATCGTTATATCTAGCGTGACGTTCTTTTCGTTGACTTAAAATCCTCATCGTAAACCTAATATATCGGCGTCCATTTAACGTCGGTCCTCCGTCACGGACCATAGTTCGTTGTCCAGACGTATAATTGCTATTCTTACGATTTAGTCTCGTCGGCCCTGGGCGTGTTGAGCAATTCGCTGGCCAGACTGACGTATTCCCATGGAATTCCCCTGGAGTCGACGCTCAGCTCGCGACCAGCTTGAGGAAACTCCGAGGGGCTTTGCAACGACGTGAAGCTTGTCTCCAGGCAGAGTTTGTGCGGTGGCGTCCCAGCCAGGTTGCTAGGATGCGATTTTACGGGGCTGGATGAAGAGAGTAACGCTCTCATCTCCTGTTCCACCTCCATCTCCTGGATCTCGACGGCCTCGCGTGCCTCCGACGGCTCCGTCGATGATGCGTGACCGGAAGCCAGTCTCTGTGGCTTCGCCGGTCCCAGGGTCGTTACAACCTGACATATCCACACGCGTGGTTCCAATATAATCGTCTCACGAAACCGCCAGACATTATTTTACGACAATTCCGTCTTATTTTCTATTGTGATTCAAGAAGCAATTTGATTCGAACCGATGATTAGCGAATGTCATATATCGATATACAGGATGTAAGACTTTGCAAGTTGATAAGGTATCTTGGTGAGTACTATAAGCTCACAAAGTCTTACAGCCTTTTTCTTTATTATAACACCTTTCGTGACATTATGATAGGTGATAATGACAGGTGGTAATGTTATGAATCGATAGAATTTTTGAAGTTACACAAAGAAAAAGGTATAAAGTTTAAAATATTTGTCAATCAGATGGCTTCGAAATTCGTGGTCACCTTGCCCTTTATTGCATTTAGAAACCTTTCATTCATATTTATGTATCCTTACAAAATCTACTTTTACATCGATCAACGATTGAATGGAAATTAACATTTAAATCCGGTTTCTTTGCTTCTCTATTCTTTGCACGTTTATTTTAAAGTTTAAGTTTTATTGGATTTGCGTGAACGTTTAAAGAATTATTGCAAATTGGTGATCGATATCATAAACGTTATTTTACTGATTCATGATACATGAGATAAGGTTTGGATTCGTGTTAACATTGATAGATAAAACGGCAAAGAAACAGCTGTATCGTTGACTAAAGTGAAGAGTGTGGACGATTTGAAGGTCGTCTCCCGGAGAATAACTTACTGAAATATTTTTCTACTTCACTTTACTCGCTCTTACAGAAATATTTCTCCGTCCGATAATTCGCTCTTCGGGACACGAAGCGTCTAACCCGCGCTTCTTTGTACATGTTCAAAGCAATTTCGAAACTTTGCAAAAATATACCGTGCAATTTATTTCTCGTTTTATGCTGTACAAGAAAGATGAACGTGAGTTTCTAATTTTCATTATCCAGCATAGGAATTTTTAACAAGTATGTATATATTCATAAAAGATATAAAGAAGTTTCCGAATAAATTGACTAAAAGTTCAGGTATATGCTACGAAATTCGCTCGCGTACATTTATTATTCCTGTACTACGTTGGAAGCGAATTTCTTTAATTCATTTAAGGTAAAGAATAAAAAAAAAAGATAGATAAAATATAGAGATGAATTCCTACCCGATGCAGCAATATTTTTGCCATGGAAAAGAATTATTACTCGTATAAGAAAAGAACGCGTTTAAATACTTGATGTTTTATCACAATATTCTGCCTTCATGCTATTGACGTACGATAGATGATGATAAACTTAATTATGAACTGAACGAAAAAATCAAATACAATGGCCACATGATAGACTAAATGCGTGAGTACACATGCATGAACGACTGGGTGGCAAATAGCATTCGACTGATCGACGATCAATTTTCTGCTCTACATCGTTTATCTACGGCTCTATCGTTACAATCGTTGTTATGCTTCTATCGTACACATATCGTTTAACACGATCTCGCGTACGAAACTAATCTCTGTGTTCATTTACGACACGTACTCCTGTTTCGTTTCGGAAGCAAATGTATATTTCGAGCAAACGTGTAAATGAACGGTCGTGATTGTGATACTTAAAGATCATGATCGTGAGTAATTACATGCGATAAACTAATCAAAGACAGATTAGACTGCAATTTGGTCGCTGCAGACGAGACCGTCGATTTTATTGTCTTAAAGTGTGTATAAGGAAATAGATAGACTAAATATACCAATCAAATACACATTACATATTTCAAGGTTTAATTTGTACAATTTACTGAAAAGATCTACCATCTTACTGTTCTAAAATAAATACTAAAATAAAATAGATTCAATTATTTTTCGCTCGAATTCTAACATAAATACTTTTTTAACACTGTATCGTAACAATCCACTCGAACAGATAATTGCTTGAAAATTTAGAAGAACAAGGAATTATAACACAGAGAGATCGTATACGACAAACGTTCGTGTAGCAACAACGAACGTCTGCAAGCAGTTAGCTAAAGACAGCCACTTCTTCAGCGACCTGCATCACTCTGAACCAGCGATACCATCTCGTTCTATCTTTTCCTCGTAATTTTCAACCATACAATCGACACGCAGTCCATTACAATTCTACCAACGTAAATATCTACGAGAACACTCTCTATCTACATTCTACATAATGCGAAACCGTTAATTAGAAATGATCGGGTAATGGTATCACCGATTCGTGGTTGTTGGTGAAACACGGACCCGATGAAGCCGAAAGACATCAATGTACCTTGTGCCGTGGCAAGAAGAGTGTGTGGTGACATAGACGTCGGCGTCGCGGCCGTGAGAGCTCGTCGGTGTACTTTGATGATGGAGTACGACCGCGACGTGTCGTTGTTCAGGCGTCCGTTGTGTTGCTGCGTCCGTCGCAACCGTTGCACGCTGTGCTCTATCTCCGTCTGCAGTGCCGCGATCTCTGCACGCTGACACCTAATCCACACACCACACACCCTCAGCCACACATCCTTTCGTGAGATCTCCGGTTATTATCGGTCGCCACGATACAACTTTTTTCGCATTTCATCAATTTCGCAATGCAAAACCTATGTGATCTAGCTCTATGTAATTGGGAAATCGGTTAATCTTCTACGCTACAGGGATGTCAGAGATTCGAGAAAACTAAGATTCCAATGGAGAAAGAATAGCCGAGGATAGAGATACAGCTTCAGAATTTATTCAAGCAGGAAAGCAACAAAACGGCTACTCCTCGTTTCTCCACGCTAATATGCAAGTAATTTAGCCAGTACGTTGGTTCTTTGGACGTTTAACAGATTACTTGTACGCTTAAGGGATTGCGTTCATCCGTTATCCTGTTTTCTGTAGGCTTTGAACCGTCGATTAATTTTCGATGTATTTCAGGTAATCGACTACGTTCTAAGGTGCGAAAGTTGCTTGCTTCGTCACTACCATGCAAAGCGAGAGCAGATTAATCACCATCTTTCCTTTTTTGCCATAACAGTCGAGGCTGATACATTAGCATGATCTGGAAAAGTGTGAAATTAGGAAAAGAAACTAACGACTCGAGACGCAAAGCGAATATTAATAGCCACAAAACAAATGTATAATCATTTCATTTTTGCACATGTATTATTTATATAAAATCTATTCCAATTAATTTTCCATTAAATAATAGAAAGTATATTTTCGTGATAATTCCGAATAATATAAATAATACATGACGTATAGAATTCTATTCGTATTACTTTTAAATGTTTCAGGCATAGAAATAGGAAGCGAAATTTAACAAATAAATAAATAACAACATTTTCGTGGTATAAAGTATATTGATCAAAAGTAGCGTACATCAAAAATTATACAGAATCGAGTTGTTCCGATATGCAATCAAAACGACCACTATCGGATAGAAGATATATTATATATTAATATAACGTATTTGTTTCACTTAGGTAATCAAGGTTCATTTTAAGGCTGGTATAATATGATTTTTCGAATAAAAAAGTTCTGTTATTGGATTAATTTAATTGTTGCATCGATTACGCTTCTTTTCTGATAAGAATGTCCATACGATTATTACGTACGTATGTTTAGTCGTTTTGGATGCAATCGCGATTCAAGTAAAAGTACAAAATAAAACACGAAGAAAAACAAAAACCATTTAAAAAGAAAGAGATGTACAGAATTATGCGAGAAGCTATAAATATAATCGTTTGCAAATGTTACGGTAACCCATGCAGTGTCGAAGAACATGCGTGTCAGCTACTTGATCGATTTAAACGAAAATAAAAAAAGTAAAAAACTGAGATATTCTATATAGTAATTTTCAATCGATTCTTATTACATCGTATAAATATTATTGCTTCGGTATTGTGCTTCGCGCTAGAAATTAATTTAAAAAAGGAGCTACAAACCAAATAGTTTTTAAATATAAATAAAGGAACGTAAAATTAAATAAAAAATACTACCCTATTTAAGAAAAACTACCACTACAACCACCTCACTTGTGGTTTTACGTATACTTAACTACATAACTATATACAAAAACATTACGCAACAAATTGATTAAAATTTACTTCAACTTAAACGTAAAAGAATCTTATAGCTTCTTCGTCAGTCGGACATTAAAATTCGATAAAAAGTATCACTTTGTAACAAACAGGTTTTATCATAAAAGCTCTATTGCTAGTAAATCGTCAGTGGATTAACAGTTTCGTCGCGAAGAAAGAATCTGTGATACCTTTATCACTCTTAATATCCACATCATTCATCTAACGATAACATATAACTTCTACGAAGAATCTTCCATAGAATGAAAATATTGGAGTCATGATATTGCTCTCACAGTAAAAACTACTATACAAAATTGATAGGACTAAAAAAAAATGCATATAGTAGAAATTATATATATATTATATATATAATATATATATATAAAATTTCTACTATCTGTGTCAATTTACGTCTTCTATTTAAAGATATGATCGCCAATGTGAATATTAGCAGCGAAAGGATCGATATTCACAACAGAACAGCTCCACCTCGTTATCAAGATCCAGACTTCGTTTCCTTTTGTTCGTGTACCTCGACATTGACCACAATAGTCTCGTTATCCGTTTCCGCGACGTTTCGAGTACTTTCAGTTTGCACACTACCAACATCTCCATTTTTCACGTGTCCATTACTCTCTATATTGATTACTACGTTCTGAGGTTTGTCCTCTTCCTTCGGATTCAGTTCGTCCGTTGTTTCCTCCAAGATTTCGTAATTACCCAGCCTTACCGAGGACATTCGGCGAACCGGCGGTTGCGACCTCTTTATCTGACGAATTATCAAATCGGTCTGGCTTACCTTGTTCAATGCTTTCAGCATATTGTCCGGCATATGGTCCTGTATCATCACCGGGCTTATCAACACCTCGTCGAAGTCGCACGGTCCTGCCCAAAGCGCTTGGTACACCGGTTCGTGTTTGTGTAACATTTGTCTGAAATAAAAGAAGGAAATCTTATGTTCGTGCGGGTCAATTTCGACGATCTCGTTTCTTTTCAACGAAATTAATTCTTTAATCTTCTATGAGACACTAGTCGCTACGTGAGATTCATGCAGTTGGATGCATACGCAGATTTGAATATTCGATGGATGACTTCCTCAACTATGTACGTTATTTTTAAAGTATCGTTTATAAAGCGATGTAGTCCGATGGTTTTCAAAGTTTGAAAATAGTTTCTCCGCGTATCGGTGCTCGAATTCTAGAGATCTAAAGTATTGGAGTAATTTGAAGGTATAGGGGAATTTAAATCCATGGATAGCTCTTTAAATTTTCTACTTAAACCGGATAACGTGTGGTTCTCAACGTAACACTTTTCAGTCAGCTCTCAAAGTTTGAAAACGATCGTACCATTAATCTTACTAAAAAAATTACTTCGTGCACGAACCCGTGCACGATTAGGTATAATACTACGTATCGCGCGGTATAACATCGTGTACTCGTTCTCTATAAATTTCAATCATGCAAATACATGGATACAGAAGATGATTGTACGACAATTTCTTCGACAGGAAACAGTCATGAATGTGCGGCGATAGATTTCAAAGAAACAAGTGTAGAATACGAATCCGAGGAACACATGCGGGGCAATGCGGGCACATCTCCAAGATGCAATTACCCAGAGCAACCCTGAAAATGCAAACTTTTCGATAAACGTACCTCCAACGGCTCTCATACTTTTTCCTAGAAACGAAAAACATCTTTCATTAAAATTTGCTCTTAATCACCTTCCTCGAGAGTCATTGCATCATAACGTTTCGTGTCTGCGTTTTAAACGATGCTTAAAATAAAATCGGCGACGATACACGAACAAACAAACTTACTCTCCCTTGTTGGGATGATGTCGAACAACGTGTATGATTCGACCAGGTGGATAGAGAGGCCTGTGCAATGTCAACGCGATGCTGGAGTCGCTCGGAACAACGGTCTGCGAACGAGCTAGGTCCTTGTCTCTCTGATACTCGCTGATACATCCACCAGCTTCTAAATTCGCAGCCGAGGTAGGGGTGGAACCACAACCGCAACACATCACCGAGCACGCTATCGTTTTCCACTGAAACGATCGTTACGATTGATGGCGCAGCCTCTACCCGATTATACGGGAACACTTATCGTTCTCCTTGGTAGATGCTTGGTAGATATTGGGGCAGTGCGCGTAAAATATCGTTTTTCTCTTTTTTTTTTTTTTTTTTTAAAGTTTGAAATTCGCTGGAGAACTCTAATTTTCTCCGATACTATATAATACGTGCGTCGAATATTTAAGAGAGTCATAGTAAAACTATTCGAATTTTGGAATTTAATGTTGTTGGTTATTGATACTGTTAAAAGTAGATATTTAGTATCAGAATGTATAAATGTTAGGGTAGATCAACGCTGATGCGTAGAATTTAAAAATGACGATTAGCTTGTCGATGTTTGCACAAATTTATATTTTCAGGGACAATGATAGAGATGAAACTTGCAAGCAGGTATTTGTTCTCTAAATTATTTTTCTAAATGTTGTAATACGCATTTCACTTTTAATATTCTATATACCATAACGTTTGTATTTCCTTCGTATATCTTTACGTTTCTTATATATTTATATTTCTTAAATTTTACAAAAATCATTGTAACGCGTATCACGGAAGAAGCGTTATATTTTTCTTTTAATTTCATATCGAAAAAGAACAAAGTAACTGATGACGAAGATAGAAGGGATACTACATGTTCTTTTTAGTGTGACTGACATTCCATTTATTTGGAAGGTTATAGGAGTTCTGTATTTTCTATTTCTTCCACGATAAAGTACGTACCTTCGGATCGACGCTTCTTTTTATGGCATTGATAAGATCAGCTCTTAAGCTCTCCATCTGTCTAAGACCTATCCTAGGTACGACATCTTTCCCAACTACTACGGATGTAATAAATTCCTGTGAGTATTGCTGAGCAGGCATGCTCAAGAGACCACCCGGTGGAGCGAACGAGAAGCACACCAGGTCAGGATAGTCTTGTTTAAGCAAAATCGCTAAGATAGCTGCTGTACCAGCTCCCAGAGAATGACCGACGAGTGTCAGACCAAATTGATGGGTCCCCCTCGACGTATCCTGGAGGAAAAATTTGAACAGTTCCCCGTCAGGAAAATTTTATTTCATGAAATAATTGCTTAATACTAAGACAACGCTATCGAATATAAAAATTTAATTGTTAAATAAAATAAACGCAATATTTTTTGTGTTCGGTGCATTATTCTTTTAGTGTGACGCTGTTCGTGACATAACGTGCAAAGGTGATAAAATATAATTGCTTTGTTCAAGTTAGTTTTTACACGTAACGCATTTGCATTTATCGCGACGGCAAGGCAAAATATAATACCTTGGCAAGCGCGCGGGATATAATTTCCTCTTCGAGTAGTTTCTTTCGAATGTATTCGGCTGCTTGGACCATACCCTTATGGCCTAACCAGTCCTCCCTCGGTGGTGACAATGGTAACACTTCACCCTCCGCGTTCAAGTCCGTTAATACATCCTTCATGCTGAGGGTTCCTCGTATACTAACGACAACCTTGAAAAGAGGCAGCAGAAAATTGGTAATTATCCGTCCTCAAGTTCGCTCGAGTTCGGGATAAAGCGACCTTTAAACCCTATCTTAGAAATCGAGGATTAAAATTTTCTATGGAATTTTAACAAGAGGCAAACTATCGGTTTTTCATTATTTCGATCCACTTCCTTTACTATGTTAAAATTCTCGAGTCTTCTTTCATACACTAATATCGAATCTCCATTTTTCAATGGATAAAGTGAGATAAGAAATTAAATTTCGCTTAGTTTCGCTCCGTTGCTAATCAGGTATCGTATTTTATTAAATAATTATCGAATTATTCAAGGATGGATACTTTTAAATATATATTAAACTCGTGAGAAGTTTAACAGAGTTAAGCAAAATGGTGTAACTTATTCATCATGGATTAAACTACAATTCTCACACGATGACTCTATACATACGGGTATACATATATTTATAACAGGTAACTTCTCACGGATGTCGTTGCGACGAAGTTCGCTGTGATGGCATGCTTAATAGCCATTGAAAAATTCATGAAGTCGCTAAAGGAGATCCATTTATTCTACAATTAAGCAGCCAAAATACCGACGTATCGCAGTTTGCTTTGATACGGCGCAGATTGCAACTTTTATACGAAAAATTCGATCGGGTTGTCGACGAATATCGTCGCGAACGAGCATCGCAAGATACCTAGAGGACCTATCTCTATTCTATCTCTAATTCTTCTCGTGTTCGCTGTTTCTCGAGCAAACGCGGTTCGATGCATGCGAATCAATGAGGAAACGCGCGAAACCTTTTTCTTCGTGTAATCGAGCGCGACGAAGAACGGCGTCTCACCGACGTCGACGTGAAAAGTCGCATAAATGACCTCCACCTCAGCGACGTCAACCATCTTTCTTAATGCTGCGTAATTGCACTGGCAACAATTGTCTTCCACAACGGTCGCCTCGTCTTCGTGCCTGCCGCACGGGAAACAGCCGCATCTTAATCTGCCACAAAGTTCCAAACAACTTATTTTCCTCGATGCTTTCACTCTAGAAATTAGTCCGGGCATGCAAACGGTTCCAGATGCTTCGCGTGCCGATTACTCGTGGCTAATTGATTGGACGAACAATTTTGATGGAGAAACTCGTATCCTGATTCTTTAAATAAAAGGTCACGATTAGGTAAACGTTTACGACGCAGCGAATTCCAAATTTATGTTGTAACAAATAAAAATGTAATCGGAGAGTGTAATAGGATCTCGAAGGAAGGAAAAGAGAATTTCGTGGAAACTCGCGTTGTTTCTGAGAGAACAGAAAGAGAACAGAACGAAATTCCTTTATAGATAGTGGATATAATTAAAATCCGAAACTCGATCGATTCTGTCGAGTAATCGTGCGAAACATCGTTGAAAAATCAATCGACGTTAACACCTGGAATCACGACATGCGTTCACGGTTAAATTACCTCGTGCAAAGCTGACAAAGACCGGTGGAATGGCTAATGAGGAACATGGGCCAGCCGTAAGCAGCGAGGGCAAAGTGCATGTAATGAATGGCCGATTGAAAGTGGCCCAGATCACCATCCTCGGTCAAGGACAGGAATTTAGTGCGAGGTGTAACTGGCACACCGGATAGAAACTCGTACGTATCGTTCTTTCGTTGCTTCACTATCAGTTCCCGTTCGATTTTTTGGAACTTTCTCAATAACACCAGACCGGCGACCACGTCCGATGGAACCACGTCAAGGTCTCGGAAGAAGTCGCTCAATAATCTGGCGATGTCTGCGAACGAATTCTGGGGAGGAATCAATCTCATTGAAAACTTAGGCTGCTTCTATCAGATCGATGCAAACGCTTTGTGGTATTTTTAAATATTTCAACGTGCAAAGAGTAAATTTTCGGCAATTAAATATCAATATTGAAAATATAAAATCAATATAAAACGATGAACCAATATTATCGAAAATATTAACTCTAATTTTATTTCTTCGATCGTTTCCGCTCAAACAGACGAAATGCAAGAGAACAAATTTATTCGATGAAAATAATTTATATTTTGACCTTCCTGTTCAATGAATAGTTATCATCAGATGAATATCATTATACGTAGCAATGAAAATAATGACATGTATATATGCAAGTTGACGTCGAAATGTCCATCACGTTTCCCGGTTAAATGCAAATCGATAATGTTGCTTGAAACAATTCGGTAGAAAAGAGATCAAGCATTTTGCACCGACCTGAAGCAAATCTTCGAACGACGCGTATCATTACGGACAACACTTACTCGATTCCTATCAGAATTGCCCATGCAGCAGAATAAAAGTCTGCATCTGTTGTCCCAGCTATCCTGGTACGCTCGTATAACTTTTCTACAAGCACCGAATGTTCGTCATTTTAGTCGTTAAAATTTCGAAAAGGTATTATCGTGTCGAGAATTGTGAAAGCCATCGTAAATTCATTCGCCAATCATTTTCTATATTATTTATATCATCTTATTTGTTTTATTTGTTACTTAATCTTCTCTCAACTTTTATTTATTTACGCTATTTATATTGCTTAATATATAATAGATAGAAACACTTTAAAAGGCGAACAAAGACTCGACAACCCTCCACTAACTATCCCGTATCAAGTAACACGGGGAAGAAAGATATCAGTGGAAGCAGACGATAATAAGTCAGACGTGAGAAGTGAAATAAGAATCGTAAGTCGTAAATCGTTACCTCTGCCGCCAGTTTCTGTTTCTGCTACCGCTTCGGTTGTAATGCAATTTACCGCATCTCGATTCCGCTTCCCTCATGCTGCGTTGATATTTCTTCATTTTTACCCACGATCTACCCGCAGCGTCGTATGTGCACCACACCGTTACCATCACCGACGCCAATACGCACCAATTTGATACCACTAAACCTGCGGCGAAAATGAAAGCTAAAATCGTATTTGCTCTGATTTCAGACGCAAGTATGTTTACGCGTTCCTTGGTTTATGCAATTACAAAGATACCGCGTGAACTACCGCAACATTTCACAGAGCGTTTCGGCGTCGTGGAATTTCATTCGCACGCGATTCAACTAAAGCGAGCGTTATTGTTAGTACAGGCATCATTTCCGTCCTCAGGATTTAATTGATATAAGAATTACTTTTACGATAGCTAGAATTCTCTTAGCGTAGCTCCTTTCGAACGACGAGTCGCTATTTCGAAAGAACAACGATACAAGTACAACATTTGAAATTAGTAACGAATAAGATTAGTTTCTCTTCTGTATTTTCTGAACAATTATATTTCTAGCAGCCGTATCACCGTTCATTCGAAATATCGTTTCTGTTTTCTATTGGAATTAAAAGTGTCGGACACCTTTTGCGAAAAGCTTACCTAACATTACATCTTTCACTTGGCCGATGGTACAGCTTTGGTAGAAATGCGTTAACCACGTTATACCTGCGCACAACCAGCCAGTCTCTACCAATAAAAGTACTGAAACAAAGTTTTATAAAGTTTTAAGTTCTTTCTTCTTACCGGAGCAAAAATAGAAAATTTTATAACAAAACGAAAGTATCTTTACTATATCGTAGAGTTCTTCAAGCACTTCAGTTTGCTAATTTACTATCATTATATTAGCTTGTCCGAGAAGTTTCTTTCGTTTCATATGGTGATAATAGATGAACAACAATTTCTGTTCTATATTATTTTATTGAATTAGGTATGATCCATTTCGTTCTATTTATATTATTATATTCGTGCATAATTCAATAAACTAATATAAAACAAAAAACATCGTGCGTCTATTATGTTCTTATAAAACGAAAGGAACTTTTCGAACAATCTAATATTTTTCATGTATTCATTTACATATTATTCCACCGCTTCTTCCTGTATTTCTTTGTACACTTTTAAATTATTTTCTTATACACTTTTTTTTAGATTTAACCAGCAAGAGCATACAGATATTCATGCTCATCTTGTTTTATTTTATTTGTCAGCAAGATGAAAAAAAAAGAAAAGATATCTGAATCGGGTGAAGTCGAGTGTCTCGTGAATGTCTGTTCCTTGACCACGGATGGTTGCCATTTCTTCGCTGAAAGAAAAATATGTCGACGTAAATGCCGTAGCTTCATGCCGGATAAGGTTTGAAGGTATCGACAATGCTTTCTCTTCGAACATCGAGCCACGGATAGCTTCCCTAAAAGGATATGGCACGTTCCTGCAGAATGTGTTTACTTCCGATAGTTTCCGTACAATAGCAAACGCGTCCGTCCTAATTAGCTGCCAACACGATTTTCCTAGATGAGTCAGAATCAGTTTCATTTTAATTGTATTCGTTATACTAACCAGATACGATTGCACTGGTACGATTTGACACGGCGGATAAAATTAAAGAGAAGGAAACAAAGAATTATTTATATTTCTGACAATTATTTACTCGAGTTCTCGGAGAGTGACTAAACAGTTTGCCGAATCAAATAAAAACGTCATTGCACAAGAAAAGATTGCTCGGAACGTTTAAATTGTTTTTTCATTCGTTGGACTTCGATTTCTGAATCATGATACGAAATAATCGAGTCTTTTTAGTAGTAAGCTAAAAGATATACGATAAACTTTGTACGTCCATTTTTTACAGATTTCTATTTTTCTGTTTTTTTTTTTTTTTTTTATCTCAGCTTATATGTAAAATTCAATCTTTACTCGAAGTTTGTCTTACCATAATACAAATGCATTATACATATTCATCTTGTATATGAGTTTTACATTTTTTATATTTCCATTTTTACATTGAAATTTCTACATTCATATTTTACATTTACATTATTTATTACATTTTACATATACGTTTGCGATTGATACGAAACGGAATTTTTATCTTAATTTTCACGGCCTTCTATCGAAATCAGATCAAGTAAATGGAACAAAACAGACGAAGAAAAGTACAAGCTGCAATGGCGGTGGTCTGGCACTCTATACGCATCCGACCAATCAGCTGTATGTGATCGGAATTTCCATCGAATTCTTCCTAAAGATGCACCAGATCTGCTGGAGAAACAGCAGACTCGAGTTGGATCGTTTCCAAAACCTTTAATACATGGACACTGGTACATACATCCATGCGTCCCATGTTCCTTCGTACGTTCCAAAACTACGTGCAGTTCTTTCCATGTAATCGATCTGCTGGCGATTTAATACCTAAGTAATTCGATATACGCGTTCATTTAATGAAGCGCAAAGAATAACCAACAGCATCGAACATTTCAGTTTTTATTTTCCTTAGCTTTAGACTTTGAAACCATTTAACAGATATTCAAACGCTATATATTCCCTTGGAAACATAATACAGAAATGCGCGAATATATTTCGATTAATTTTATTCGATGAATTTTGTATTATATTTAATGTACCGAGGATAACGAGACGAATCGAGTATATGGATGTGACTTTCAGTCGTGTTTTTCAGATAAAACGTTTATGTATTTTTTCGCCTTGACATTTCCAAAATTCTTTCTCGCTCAGAAAGCAGAAATATAAATTTTGAGACTAAAAAGGTGCGCAGCAATTTTCTGTTTCCCGGTAAAGAATCTGCCCAGATTTCCTACGTTTATCGGAGTTTAGTTTGTTTAACAATGATATACAGCAGACTTCGGAAGAAAAACATGGAACATGATTTTCCTGAATTAAGAACGTATGCAAAGTCCTGGAAAGTTTGCTCCGTAAACGTGTGCGAAATTTAATGAGTTTCTGAAGAAGAAATCGGTATATTGTGAATCTTCCATCGGATTCGCCTCTGCAGATAAACTAATCGAACCCTGAAACTTCTAAGTACGTAAATTTCCAAACTCATCGAACTTCCCAAGCTTGCAAATATATTCCAAACCGATGGAAATTTTGCATATTGTGAAAAAATTCAGCGAATTACACGAATGCTGGTAAGGTACGCGGTGAATTGCAAGACGAAATAAACTGGAATAATACTGGAATTTCTATCAAAAAAATAGAATCGTACATTAGCATGATGGACGATTAGAATGCCACTTGAACAGCAATGCTCCAAAAGGAAAAAGTACAAGAAAAGAACGTCTCGACTTCCTATTCCTTTTAATGGTCAAGAAGACAGAACATTTCATGCTCATCTTTGTGCAGCAAAAGTCTACAGACGGAAAGGTGAGAGTGGAAGAAATACTTGTTAAAACAGACTCTCGAAGAAAAGACAGTACAATGACTGGAAAGAATAAATCGATCTTTCGTTTGTACAGAAAGGATGGATATTCTGTAGGGTACTTTTTATTTTAACAAAACTATGCACTTTTCGTTAAATTTAATTAGGAATTTGGTATCATTATTCATTATTAAATCTATATAAATCGCTAATATTAAATGACGAAAGCGAAGTAAATCGTAGGAGCAACTTAATTGCTCTAATTTCGAAAGAAATCCCAGAGTTGACGATCTAAACACCACTGCTCTCACGAACGATCATTTATTACGATCAGCAATCTACGGTTAAAATTTGATTCTTATTAATATTCTGCCCTTGCTTTGCGAAAATTAGGAGGGTCGACAAGAGAGAAGTGGCTTCGCATTGCCACCGATGAATCTTCCTTTAACGAAACCCATGGTACGTATCTTCAGATTGGTTACCATCTAATTCCTATGATTACCGACGTCAGGCAAAAGCTTACCAAGTTAACCATTCTAATCTCTGATCAACAACAGCCTGATTAACGTGATACGTAGGATGACTTCGAAATATTTTCAACCTCCGTAAGGAGTAATTTCCCAATCGCATTAAATTAATCAGGAATTTTCGATACTATCGATTTGTACATTTTCAATGATATACATGCTCCCTTTCAAATTGAACGTTGCAGCGGTTTTCGTTTTTAAATTCAATGGTTTTATTCAGATTCGCATACCGTCATTTGATGATTTTCCGCATCAAATATTATATATAACTTAACGGTATTTAAATAATATATAAAAAACGGTATGACAATTTTGGTATTTGAATTCGATGGTTTTCAATTTTTATGGAAAATTCTTTGGAACAAAAAGAAGGTATCTCAATTCGACGTTTTTTTTTTTTTTTATGAATGTTCGCAGATTTGTCCGAAACGACTTGACCAATCAGCATGATTCTTTTTGCATTTTGCTTTTTGTAAGCTACCTTTTTTTGCAAAGATCCAATTTTTATGTACGTTCATCGGTTATTCGGCATTGAATTGTGCTATCGGGAAGAAATCCTTCGCGTTTTCCAGAGATAGGCCACCGATCGGTACAATTTACAAAATTTCTCCGATTTGTTGGTTGTTAACTATCGTTGTTGCAAACAATTCGTTGTTCATCGATTTCATTTACGTATGTTCAGTGCTCCCGTTGTTCTGCAAATTTTGCGATATCGAGATGATTCCGAAACAGAAGCCTGGTCGAGCGCTTTCAAATGCATTTCGCAATATAAACTTCAACTCGTGTTTCCGTTGCACGAAACATCGCTCTGCTGATTTGTTTTCGCGCATAAGTCTACTTTCATAGCGAAATGGTACGTGACACACTATTAAGTTATAAAAATATCCTTTCCTATTATTGTTCAAAGTATAATGTCGCTAGCGGAATACAGCTGGTTTATTTCTATGCAACTATTTATTGCCTATGAAACTTTTTATTCATTAATAAGAATTCAGAATTGAAATAAATAAATTAGCGCCTTATTAACGACAATGAGAGTCATTTCACATTGATCGCTTTACTGAAAAATATGAAATAAAAGATTTTATGATATTACCGACTTCGAAAAGCGCTAAAAAGTGTGAAATAATTTCTTATTTGCATTTTATTTAGACAAATAAACAACAACTGTCGGATTACCTATTTTCTTATTGAACAGCGTACTAAATATATCGAAAATTAAAAATACTACTAATATACAGTTTATTTGCGTTTCTAATTGTATACGATCAATAATTGTAACGATTGTACCTTAAGTTAGAGACAAGCTTGCTGTATATATATAGTTCCATTAACCCATATGCTATTAATACATTGAGCGTAATTTGAGCTGCGTTTTTCAATTTGCCCACTATTAAAACATGTTCTTGGTGACCTTGTGTTAATGCAATCAAACATAAATTTGTTGAAATTAGAATGATATAAATATAAACGAGGTGAAGTTTTTTAGTATGGCGCTCAAACATTGCTATATTAGAAACATTTGACGGCATTTTGCCATTTTTGAAGATCGCACAATATATCTAGTATACTGTTTAGTAAGTAGGTGAGTAATTTAACCATGGATGAATATATGCGTAAATAAAATACGAGTAAAATGGATGTTATTTCATATCTTTTCGCGCTTTTCGAAATTGATAATATCTTTTTGGCAAAAAAATCTTTTATCAATACCGACGCTTGACGCCTGTAATATAGTACGTATCGTTTTACGGCTACTACCAGCAAGTATTTGTTCTCGTATTTTTCAATTTCAAGTGTGATCATTTCCTAATACAAAAACGCGAATGATTTCAGGTACATGGTACACAGAATACCAACGTAGAAGTTACCAACACTTGCATTAAATTTTCATTTCTTAAAAGGCTTTCGTTCTTTCATTAAGCGATGGATACGTTCGTTTACGAGTAAATTAATCACACGCGACCATACGTGTACCTATTTTCAACTTCAATTTCTCTTTTGCACTGGTTTGCGTTAGGGTTTCGATACCATAAATATCCCGTCTAATCGTGGTGAAGACAACCGGTAGCACTGAAATCGACAAGACACGATTCTTTGTTTATAAAGAATTCTAATAAAAGCTGTAGCGCGTAGAAGCCAAGGAAACTTCTGCAATGTATTTTTACTGCTTATGTATACAATCTTCCCTTTTTCCATCAATTATGACCCATATCGGCTTAAAATACGTTAAAGTACGATTTAAAATAGTATTTCGTTCCACTTCTATTGCATTTCATTTCTACACTTCATGTAACTCTTGCGAGTTAATTTTGAATTACTTACGAAGTCGAACATAGAGAATATATTGCATTGGCGCTCTGGCTGCAGTGTCCAGGATGCTTCCCCTTGTAGCCAGAAAGCAGATGGAAAATTCTACTATCATCGATAACACGAAAATGACTAAGTATCCCACGAAGTATTCCCACAGTAGAAAGACACAGAAAATATTGCGATTCCAATCGAGGACTCCGAGTAGGATGCTCAGTACTGTCATCCTGTAACAGAAACGATAAGAATTTTAATAAAGGTACCAAGAGATTATTAGTTTCCTTTCGTACATTATTTATTAAGCTTCCCATGTTTGACATAGTTACGCGGAAGGGCAAGTTTTACTACGTTTAACGAGCAACATAGATAGTATATATCGAAAGATATAAACCTATCCGTAAATGGTTTTCGAGGTTTTAGACGTCCTAAAATTCATCTGACATTTACTAACCCTCTCTAAACTCATTTCGCCTGTACCATATTTCATTGCCGGCTCGCGGCGCAATATTTATGGCGTGCTTACACGAACAGCCTGCACACTTCAGTAAAATTTGCAATAAGAAGAAAAATAGATTGAATATTATCCATCTCGTGCCTTTTATTTCAAAATCGTAAACACAAAACGTTTATTTCACTCGTAGTAATATCAGTACAGTTTCTACTTTTATTATGTGTTCACATTTCAGAAGCTTAACATCGTATTATTATTTTCTGAAGTTACAAATAATATACGATAAAAATAAATTATAAATCACGACACAAATATGTATTTATTTGAATCGTTACGTAACATTTTTCTTCGACGAAATAAATATTTTTAAAGTAGGAAATATGGGAACAAATATCAACCGAGCATGCTCTGGTGGCTTTAATAATTTTTCCAGTAACATCGATGTTATCCCGCTGCTGTGAAAGTTCCCTAATCCCGGCTTAAATCGATATCAGCTGGAATATTTCAAGTTTTTCTTCCGACGGGAGACGGAGGCGTACTTCACGGAGTAATTGTGTCTTGTGTCTGGTACTTGACGGAACTTCGGGAAGCTTTTCTCGCGTAAACTCGCCCTTACAAAAGGGGTAAGTTTCCTCAGACCTGCAGATCCGCAGTTCCACAGTAAAACGCGCTCACGGAAGCCACATTAATGTCGGTGTCGATCTCAAAGTTCGCACAACGTCGCGCCGTTAAATCACCATCGTTCCGCCAATAACTTCTATTCAATCCCAATACGAACAATTATCGGGAATTATTTCTTCACGCTTTTTCGCGTAATAACGTAATTGCGTAATTATTTCGACAAAGAATAAAACGCGCGTACAGTTGATTCGTCGATATTGCTTCAACCTATTGGTAGTATAGTTCTCGATACTTGGGAGAATAAAAAAATAAAAAAAAATCGTGATTTATAAATTATTCCATTAAATTCTTTTCAAAGTCCGCGAGCATTACATAAGACGTCTTTAACACGAAGAAAGTTGATTCGATCATAACTGGTACCGAGTAGCACGAAAAATATCACGCTCTGTAAAAATAACTTGCGTTGATAATCATCTATCGTAGGTATACGAATGATTCTTTTAAATAATCTTACAACACGCGAAATCCTATTCAAAGTCTTATCCAGAATGTATCTATCTAACGATCCCATATTAAAAAATTTCAATCAGATCTGTAAAATTAAAAATTATAATTCTAGCTCACTGAAATTCATGAATTTCTTTCGCGAATATCTTAAGATACCGTTGTCGGATCAATAACATCGTCTGAAACAGTTCCTCGTATCGATCCCAAGCCAATTAATCGGAATTATATTTCTTTCGTTGCTCGGAATATATTTCCGTTGTCCCTCATCGATCCTCGAAATGGCAATTGTCCTCGATAACGACACGCCAGGATTACTGTTCGAAATGGGCGAACTTTTCATCGTTTCTTCGAGCTGTTCACCCTCTTCCTGTTTCTTTCCCCTTCACGAATGATTAGCGAACGGAGGGCGAACTGTTCGACGAGCCGATTTTATTTTTCATCGGCTTCGATCATCGATCCAAGATGCCTTCATAAATATTTCCCGCGTATGGACGGCATTGTGCAATCTCGATAACCGATACTGCGACGCGTAGACAAAACCTGCTGAATTATTACCAACGAACAATAGGACGCAGAATACAAAATCGTGAATCGAAAATTCCGACCGTATTAGACGGCCGTATATTTGCGAAAAGATGGCGAAAGAAGTGATGACATATCGGAGAACTTCTGCATTTGCAT
Organism: Bombus fervidus; assembly: GCF_041682495.2. Classification (NCBI taxonomy): domain Eukaryota; kingdom Metazoa; phylum Arthropoda; class Insecta; order Hymenoptera; family Apidae; genus Bombus; species Bombus fervidus. Next base: position 6,999,774 of record NC_091532.1, read on the forward strand.
ATTTGCAAAGAGACATCGTTAATTTGCACTGAAAACTTTGAATAATAAGTCAATAAAACGGTTACGGTATTCGTAGAATAATTGTATCTACGTAAAACAAGATCCAATTCTATTTCAACCTAATCAATCGTAGTGAAAATTCTGTTGGCAGAAACCCATACATATGTGAGTAAGTAAAATTTTGAGGATCGAATCCCACCATCGGAGTCGTGGGATCTGAGTTCCGCTATCGGAATTCCTTGCCGCCGTGGAATGCGCTTCGAACCACCCCAAGATTGTAAGGCCTCGACTCACATATCCGTAAAGTAGAGAAATGTCGGCTTCCATGTCCATGGGGTCATAGGACCTGAGTGGAATCAACCCGGAATCTCCCCTTGTTGCAGACTTAAGTTGCTAGATCTTAGAGATTAAATTCGGATCTTATGTTGCCAAGATCGTAATTCCACTTCTTCAGATTTGGGCCTGTTTCGAGTTTAACGACCGATGGAATTAGAAAAGTTACGATTTTACGATACTAAAGTGAGCTACGTGTAAAAATTTCCCCATTCTTATACGTCAAAAACTTATAAGTAGTATGTATTAATTTCCATTTTCATATTACGTCTTTAGAAAATTGAAGAAAAGAAATCACAGGTCTACGAAGAAAAGAAAGGAAGTATACGAAATAAAAATGACTTGACTCGATGAAAATTGCTTGTTAAGCATAACTATAGATTGGAACTGTTTTAATACGCTGGAAGAATCGCTGCCTCTTTCTTTGAAGCACTTTGCATAAAAAATGAAGCCTCTGGCGAAAGGAACCGTTCATTTCACGAAATCTCTTCAAAGCAGCGCGGCAGCAAGAAACAAGGTAAAACGTGCTGGGCGACTGAATGGAGTTACACAACCGTGCTTTAATAATGAAACGTGTGCATCGTGTTCTATACAGGTCTCAAGGGATATGACCGATCGTAGTACTTCACCGTTTGCTAGCCACTTGAGAATGCGATCTCTCCGCAACCAAAGTGGAAAATGAACGTGTCACGGCGCGGATTGTTACTCGAGATCGACCTATTATTAAACTGCTAATAGCTTGTAGATGACGCGTACAATCTGTAACAATTAGTTTTGGCGCGAGCAAAGCTTCATTAAATACGTTCGAATTACACGTTTTGAATGGGAATAAATCGAGATTCTCTCAAATGAGATGCTTAAATTTTCATCTTATCCTAAAGCTTCGAGATACTAAATGATATTAAATATTACTTTAATTATACTCGTTAAAACAAATAATTAAAAGAGAAGATCTCTAAATCTTTTTTAATCGATACCGTCGAATCATTAAAAGAGTCTTGTTGCAAAATATCGTGGTGTTTAAAAATCAACGAGGGAACATTCCTTTTATATATAACCAGTCTTCTCTTAGAACGTACGAACATAAAACTTTCCTTCGAACACGAACTTCTCGTATTCAGAGTCTCCCAATTAGCGGCAGTAAGTTGTCACTCGATTAAATCGTCACTCGAGTTTCTGTTAAATAAGAAGAATCTCGTAGATCTTGGTCAATTAGCACTGGTGGTGAAGCAAAGTTTCTTCCCTTAACTCAAGATCCCAGTTGGTATTTTTTCGTTCCCTCGAATCGATCTGCGGGTTTTCGAGTTCATTGCTCAAGGCCACGCGCTGTCAAAAAGAGCAAGGGCCATTGTGCGAAAGATAAGGGATCGCGGTAACAAGCAGGTCGAAGGAATACGCGAGAAAGACAGTTAGAAAGCGGAAGAGGAAGAGGAAGAAAGATGAACGTATACGATTCTAGCTGCGGTTAGGGGAAATTTAGAGGGGTTACGCCCGTACTTCTGCGTGGATAAGTAGCGTTGGCACCAAGAGACTCGCACAACTTTTCTACATATCCGTGCAGCATGTACGTGTTTACGTGTCTTTTTTTCGTGTACACGAGTCTAAGGGTGGTCTGCAACTGATGGCACAATTAGTACTACGCAACAGAGGGAAATTAAAAATATGGCAGAAAATTTGTTGAAAGCTCGAAAGTTTTGTTACATTTGCTGTAATTGCAGAGTTTAAATTTAACAGGTTAATTCTTGTATTTCCAATTATCTTGAAGCTAATTTTAGCGAGTGGGTAGTCTTCGTTTGGCAAATTTTACCATACGTTACACGTCCTAACAATGTCTGTATATTAATTAATTAGATTATATAAAAAGTGAATAAAAAGCGAATATTCTTGTTTCCCTGTGCAATCAATTAACAAATGTAGTGAATAAGCATGTATGGAGACAACGATATGTAAATTAATTAGTTAAATTACTTAAAAACTGAACATTTGTTTTGCAGTTATACCATCAATTACCAAATTTAATAAATACACAATGTAGGATGGAATTTTGTTAGCAGAGGCACAATGAAACACGGTGGTATTATTTTAATAAATCCTTTGATTCATTTCCCTCGAAAACCGAAGGTTTAAACGACAAAATTCAAACGTACTCTTTTAATCTTATTTTTCCATGGAATCATATCTTTCCGAGTTATGATACCAACTATATATACCCTGTATATCGACGCACGAGGGACATTCTAAGATCCGCGCATTTTACCGTGCATGCATTAAGATAGCGAAATGTTTGTACGGCGCTCAAGTTACAACTCACATTATACATAAGCGTGTTATCAATTTTTACGCGTATTTCTGCCGTAAAGCGGTTTAAACCCTTTGCCAGCTTCTATCATTTTCTCTTAATTTTCTCGCAATTATAATCCATCATACATATCATTATCCTCGATGAAATAGGTCGAATTTCAGGGAAAATATAGTGCAATATCTTTGAACGAATTTTGTCCTCGACTCACGTTCGACTGGTGAAATTTTTGAAAAATACATCGCCCACATGTCTCCGACGCGTTCGAATTTTAAGGACCTACCTTGCCGCTCGATGAAAATCCGACGCTTGAACTTTGACCGAGGAGAAAGCATCAACGGTGAATGACGTAAAGTAGATTGAACTGTCTGTCGTCGCCTGTCACAATGGGCGCAGTCCGGTTCTTTCAAACGGTTAGATCAACCGGAAATGCCACTTGCACATCGGCTTAACGATTTTCGACCTGCCTTAGCGAGCACGGTTGAACATTAAAGCTCGACTCTCACTCGGATGGAAGTTCGTTTAGGGCGTTGTTTTATTTACGAAGCCGTGTACAGAATTGCGTCAAAACAATGGAACTAGGGAAAAACAACAGAATCACCCGGAAAACATCTGGTCTCAGAACCATTAATCTGACAAGTTTTTACGCCGTTTTAAAACGAACACAACTATGACTATACGTTGCGGTTCCGGAACTAGCTATCTGATACTTGTCGCTTCACAATCTTACACAAACTTTTTGTATTACAACAAACTTTCTGTAAGTAGAACTTTATTTTATTACTTATACTACTAGTAACAAACGAGACATACGTTGGTCATTCCAAACGATTCGATTTCGGCAAAGTTTTAAAGTATAGGAATTTACGACTTCTATTTTCACTGATGAAAACGAATTTTCTAGTTCGCAAATCGTTGTGGATATACGCATCTACATCGCTTGGAGATATATGGTATTTGTCTTACCGAGCTCCGAACGATCTACTAGGACGAATTGCGAGGAACTTTAAATGAAAATTATAAACACGCTCATTATTGCAGATACTTCGAAGGTTCGCGGCGTTGAGTTACACAACCTAATGGTTCTCAGTGTCGAACTATCCATCCCACCCACGGCTGATCGTTTTCGCTATTAGTATTCGATTTCTGCAGGAAACTAGGTCGAAAAGTAGAACAAACGATAGCAAACGTTAGCACGCAATGATTGAAACTCGAAGCCAATAGTACAGCGAGCTGCCGAGCGATACAACGAGATTCTAAATCGAATTATACATTGGATAGCAGCATCGATTGATTCGTCGATGTCCTCGAACGTTGGAACGCATTATCATAGATACTCGTGGCGTCGAAGTTCATAACTCGATACTGTCGAGTAGTTGAACATAGCCATTTCCGATACCAAGCGTCCAAACGTAGCGGTTTTTGGTTTTGAATTGTACGTTTCAGCGGTCTTCGGCCATAACTACCACCGTTCCACGCTTTTCCATTTTGGATTCCACAATCCGGTGGTCTTCGACCGCCAATCCTGTAATCCTCTTTCGCGTTCCGAAGCTTTGTACGTGAAACTAAACGCCAAGAAAGTCCAGCAAACGGAAAGTTGGTAGAAAACGAACGGCGTTGGAAATCTTTGTTCGTGATTCACGAAGCTGTCGTGACACCGCATTGGTCGCGTTTAAGAGAGGCTAGAACATTCAACGTACGGAGTTTCAAGGCCCACGAGCCGATGGAGAAAAGGGGCACTGCCACGATGGCAAACTTTGTACAACGAGTGGTGCTCCATTCCCATCGCTAACAGGGAGCACCATAATCTGTGCGCAAGGGGGTGCGGATAAGAGCGTAGGAAAGGGAGAATGGATGATAGGGGCGCAAGGAAACGAGCGGGAGAGAAAGTAGAGACGACGGAACGAAGCGTAGGGCCGTCAGCCTTGGCTGCTGCATGGCCCGTATCGATTTACCTTGTGCCGGCTTCTCCGGTCGTTTCCACGTTACTCTCTCTCCTTTTCTCTCGCTCTCTCTCTCTCTCCATGTCCCTCTCCTCCGTTCCTTTCTCATCGGTCGATGAGTTAAAAGCCAGAACGGCTGATTTTATTTTTCTCCCTTCCTGTTTGTACCATCGTGCTACTTGTTTTCGAAGGAATCGCTGTTTCCGGGGAGGAAGAAGCCGATTCGCTTGAACCGATAAACAGCTCTTTGTCGCACGTTCTTTGGTTTAAGGAGCTAGTATCGGACAACTCGTTACATCGTCTCTGATAGATATACCGGTACTGTCTTGTAGAATTGTATATGCGCAAGTTTATACGCAATGCAGCAACGATGCTCGTTGTCGTAAGGTTTGACAGAATCCTTGTAAACTAAACTCATGGACATATTCTATAAACGAACTGCCTGAACGACATAGATGATGTGATTATTGTTTGATATAGATTTCGCGAAGAAACGCGTAGAAGTCGGCGTATTCAATAGAAAATTTCTTATTGGAAAAAGATTATTATCATTTCAATTCCCATTTTTGTTTTTACATCTCGTAGATTTTGCAAGAACTTATAAAAAGAAACGTATAGAAATAGATAAGTTTAACATCAACTACATCTCAGATGCTACTTTCGTACGTCTCACAGTTCTACGAAAAAGCACAATCAAAAATATTAGACAATCAGCGAGCCTTTATTCGCCGCAGAGAATATAATATTCTACTTTAACCCGATTTTAAATCACGCCTGACATCTTGCACGATAATTCTATTTTAAGTGTGTCCTGACATTTTACGTTATCTCTTCATATTACCTGAACTGACTCGTGAGCAGAAATAACTGCGTTATTTATTCACGTTTTACATCCGCAGTAGCGATAAACCTGGTACACTCCAAAATTATCATTTTGATTGCATTTCTATAATATAATGTTTACCGTTACGACATGTTAACGATGCTCGAAGTAATAAACTGAAATCTCGATTGCCTGTAGCATAACAAATAGGGAAACAAGTATCCGAAGCAATATTTATTCCCTTCTCGATAATCAGAATTCCGGTTCTATAAACGAGAGTCTCATAGGTAAATTAACGAGATGAGAACATATCATTACTCGACTACACACGCTAATTTATATTCTGATATCCACCTCATAGCAACGCCTCCCATCGACATGTAAGTACTAAGTTCGCGTTGTTATCGATACCTTAAATTAGATTCAAACGACTACCGTGTAAACCGCGACAGCACAAATGATGGAGATCGGAACGGAAAGATCGTCCACGAGACTTAAGAGTATCAGATGTTTGTTTTTTAAATTATTCACCGCGTTCGTCGAATTCCACATCACACGGTTGGGAAAAGTACAAGAACGTGACGATGTTGCTGATAGATTCCGAGAAATTACGTTGCGTAATTTATTTAAGAGTTGTACAAATCTAACGAAACCCAATGATTTACGATGTAACTCGGATAATATTACGAAGTATCGTGGTTGTTAGTGATAAACTTAAATTATGTAAGAATTTTCTGTGTGTAATTTAGCTTGTTAATTATTTTGTTTTGTTTCACAATTATTTATTTTACTCTAGTTTTCTTATCTTATAATTATGTTACTTTATTTATTTTATTTCGTCGATATAATTTTCATATGCACTAACAAGGCATAGGATAATTAATAGAAATATTCTAATTAAATATAAGGAAAGAAAATATTATGCGCATCACTAAAAACGAAAACAGAAAGGAAGTTACGATCCCCAGTGTTCTAATTTTAGAACCATTTTATTTGTTATAATTAATATGCTGTACTGTGGCGTTTCAATCAGGTTTATGTTATCGCATTAAAAAGGTTTTTTGTCGATAAACGCTACAAAAAAGAAAAGAAAAATTAAGTATCGTGAAAGTAGGTTAAATAAACGTTGTAAGGAACAGATAAGAATGCAGTATGTGCTTATATGCAAAAGTAGTTGCCGATAGAATAAAGGTTTCTTGGTTGCCAAATCAATAATTGAGTGTAACAGTGTAAATATTCTAAGAATGTCAACTATAAATACGCAAACGAATTGGCTGTATAATATAAGCAATATAATATAAACGTATTGTCTATCGCTATTCTTGTTCAATTATCTCTTCTATACAAATTCCAAAAGTATAATTTATTTCATATTCAAGATACATCAAAATACTACTAAATATAAGTTCTATAAATATCATAAACTACACGTAATTTAATTTCTCTGACAAAAGTTTACAGGTAAACAACTATCGTTTCCATATAACTGTCTAAAAAAGGTACTCACTCGATTCACGAGTATATGTTTTAGATAAAAGTCCATCCCCTTCATGAATTTATTAGCAAACACAAACCTACTTATTGCAAAAGCATTTTCCTCCTCACGGAACTATCTAACAAGAGTCCTTCAACAACTCCCTGAAGCAGGTACAAACTTGGCCAAAATTTATCTCGACGTTGAAATTCGCTTTGAATTAGCCCCACAGTGACCATTTTAACATGAATAAATTCTCCGGTGAGAAGGGAAAAAGTCTCGAAGGTTCCAGTTTTAGTCTCGACGGTCAATTGTCGAGACACGTGTGCGCACAGACGTAGAGGAAGATGGTGTCGTTCGCCTAGACAAATTCTGGACCAGCGTGTCATAACGAAGAAGCACTCGAGGCCGAGCGCACACACTCGGTTACGAGGAAAACCAGATAACGAGAGTGAAAAGGGTCGACGCTTGCGCCGACTCGGTGGAATATCCGCGTCTTTCGTGTCTAGAGAACCTAGTTTCCTTCCGCCTCGACGTCGTCGTTTTCTTTCTTCTCGCAATATTACGGCGAGCAGTTTGTTTTTTACGAAAAAGGATGAAAGCACACACCGCGACTCTCGTTTGCATTTTCGAATAAAATTTCAATTCAACCGTGAAAATCACGTTCCGTTCGTGGAACCACGTTAAACCGTGCAATGATATTAGAGAGATGATAATTGCTGGGAAAAAGACGCTGCCAGCTATAACGTCCATTCATCGCGAGCGTACGATTATGCTCGTAGAAAATTTATGGTGTTGATATTACTCCCAGCGTACGAGTTTTCAAAGATTTATGAACATTTCATTTCAGTAGATTATCTTGCATATACACACAGAATATGGTGGATTATAAAACGAATCTATCAGCCACGAAATTTATTTTCTTTCGATACACTCGATAACGTAAATATGGAATTACGTTGGTTCCATGGGAATATCGCATAAATTAATGATAGGGTGGCAATTGAAGTTTCCGCAATGTGTAAACGTAAAAAAAGGTTCTTGACATTCTGCCAACGTCGCGGCTTATTTCGCTCATGATTTTAGAGTCCATCGAATGGCCGAGAACTATCTTTGCTCGAACTTTGATGAAGCTAGTTGAAACGCTGGCGAAACTTCAAAACGCTTCGCGGAAGGTCAATGGCTCTCAACTAATCACTAAAGTTGAGGTACGTTAAACAGGCTTACAGTTTAGATAAACGATCGTTCAGGAAACTCGTAAAAATTGTAAATTTTCAACCACGGATCTCGAACGAGGTGAAGAAAAGAGTTTGCTTAAAAAGACTACAACAATTTTTCCGTACCTCTTCTTTTACTCTTACCACTTCAAAGTGAATAGAACGTAGCGTTTCAATAAAACGGAGAGCTGTCTTTATCATCTGCGAGCAACAATATCCTCGTATCCACTTCAAATCTTTGTTGTTCTTTCGACAATCGCGACTAGAGCCACGTATCCAAACGTTCGTATCCAAACCTACTACGATGCGATTCGCGGTACACGCAAAAACATGCGTTCTTTGATAAGTTGCCAAAGAACGAAAGGAGAGATAGGAAAGATAGGCGCACCTTTTATAGCCGGAAAAGCGTTCCTTTGAGGAACGACGCGTCCATTTACGAGCAGCAGGACGACAAAACGCGACCAAAGCTTCGGTGCATACAAACATTTGCAATGCGGTGCATACAACATCGCATTGCCGCAAATCTCTTGGCTCGCGTAACGGGAACGATTTTAAAACTCAACGAGGAACATTCTGCCTGTCGTTGAATTATTTCCCTTTGTATGCTCGATGGATACGTATGCAGATATATTTTTTCTTTTTCTGCCTCTTTTCCTGGCTGTCAGGACACGCGTGCAAGGACTAAGAGGAGACGGTGCGCGGCCACATCAAATGCCATTATTCGCAAAGCCGGATAGCGACGTACAATTAAACAGAAATGCGGCGACATGCTTTTGAAGCATGCAACCAACAATTCCAAGTTAGCAGAGATATTTTAGCAGAAATCATCGCTACGAAAACCAACAGTCCCGCAATTTGTTGGAATTCAACTCGTAGTCTGACAATTTTTTGATGCGATCGACTAGTACGCTTTGTCGCGAAGCTTTTCAAAGCCAAACATTTTGCGAAACGTCGCGAAACCAACAGGAAATTGAAGACGAGCGCGTAGAAAGGATCCGTAATAGCTTAGCGACAGTAATATCTTGATGCCTGAAGAAGTTATAAATTTCTCAGTTGCCAGATTTTAGTTGATTTTTTCCTCGTTTAAGATGTTACGAACATGTTAAACGAACTTTGATAGAGGCAGGACACTTAAAATGCGAGCTTGTTAAAAGTTGAGCGATTTGTCAAACTCGTGACACGAAGCGATAATAGGAAAGATCTTGTAGAAAATTATGAAGGTTACATTAAACGCAAAGCAAAAAACGCCACTATGTAGAGTTCAAAAATGTTATTGATAAAAATGTTATTAAATTGAACGAAGCTTATAGTAAAAACTGCAATACCTACAAGTTGAAGTAATATGTATATTCCCAGCTGAATGAATGCTTCTGCAGTTTGAATTTCGAGTGAATCACAGGTTTTATGTGCAGCGCTGTTATTCCATGACGAAGTTATTTCTCGACAACTACGGAAAATTTAAGACGGTAATAAGAATACTTTAACGCAGTTTACTTAAACGCAACAAAACAAGTATTAGGTTGTTCGTAGTTGAAAATTGATACTGATAGTGACAGCGACCGTATACCGTATGAATCGCATATACTTATATACCTGTGCATGTATGTATGTACATAAGGGTTACGAAATCAGTTTAGGCTTATTTGCTTCTGAAACTTCGTATCAGACAAATCGAAGACTTAACCGAAGTAACGTTATAATAAGTTAATTGTCAGCTAAGCAATTAACCACATTCTATTATCCACAATTTATTATTAATTCTACAATTTAAGATAAAATAGGTGTGATAAAGTAAAATAGAGAATTTTTAATAATATTCTATTGGAACAAAATGGATCATACATAATTCAATAAAATAATATAAAACAAACGATGTAGTGCATCTATTATTTCCTTATAAAACGAAAGAAACTTTTAGGACCAACCTAATATTTTAATGTATTTGTTACAGTACTAGTTGCCAAGAGATACTGAATATTTTTAAAAATATTAAATTAGGAATATCAGTAATAGAAATATATTAAATATTCGAACTATTTTAATTCTTGCCCGTGATATTACATCGAGCCAGTTATCCGGAATGGATACGAAATTCACGTCTTATTGATTTTCCTGCTGGTGCACGGCTATCTTCTTCGAAAATCGTTCATCCGTAAAACATTAAAAGAAATCTAATTCCTAAATCTTATAATCCATAAAAGCTTCTTTTTATTGAACAACCTTATTCGGCAATTCTCACATATTTTTACGATGGAAAAGACCATTTTTATAGAACGAAAAGCGAATACGGCTGTAAAAGGAAAGCAAAATGTTACAAAGGTAATTATCACAAGGATATTACAAGAATAGGGCGATGAATTCGAAAATTTTTATACTATTTAAGCTCGTAATACATTTTACCGGATTAATAACGACTTCAGTAGAGTCAATAACGTTCAGCTATTATTCAGAAAAATCTAACGGCGATGCAGAATGCATTAACGCGCACACGATGAAGTACATCAAAGAGACAAATGAGAGGAATTTATAATCGAGTCCTTCGGCAAACGGCTATCGATTGGCTAGGCGTTAATTTAATCACAGCCATCTACGAAACAACGATCGGTATTTAACAACAATTTCACAAAGCACAAAGTGTCTTCGAAACGGTAGAACCAAGTTCGAGAATAATCGACGGTCAAAGAGGAGGGGAGAAAGAATCGCAGCGAGTTAATTCGAGAACGAGCTTTATTTCAGACTGTCGTTGACCCTAGTCTGATGCTTCTTCTCCCTATGCAGCCGTACAACGTTATCGTACACGCTTGGTTTCGAAATTCTATTAACATGATCCTTATTCAATTAACTCCTACGGTAATCTATACCATTCGGAAGCTACCTATCGAAACGGTAAAATACCTTAACGTTTGGAATCGTCGCGACGATGTAAATTAGACAATAAGAATCGAACAAAATCACGATAAAACACGACGTGACGTATGTTCGCGTTTATATGCGTTGAGCTGTAGCTAATTATACAAAGCATTTAAACATACACTCACTTTGATAAAAGGTACCTACTGTGTACTATCTTTGTACAAAAAAACACTTTTAGTTCCCGGAGTACAGTAGCGAAAGGATTGAAGCGCCAAAGTCAATTTACTCTAACGACCCGTTGCGACATTTACAATGTACTTTTCCATTCCCATAATACTTTACCAAATCCCTTCACTGATATATGTACGCGCGGTCCATTGCATTAAAGTACCCTTTAAAATTATAAGAAGTAGAATTACCGTTGTCCCAACTTAAGATCTATCGTGTAACTTTATGCTTCTACTAAATCTTCCCTAGTTATATTTTCGGTCGTCGGTGTGCATTCGCCAAACACACGCAGCGCGATATTTTCCCCGGAAATAGTCGATCACCTGGCACGGGTCAGGGCCAAATCGTAAAAATTACGCGGCGTCGCGCGACAACACGAAGTATATCAGCGAATATCGAGTGGCAAAGTAGAGTAAAACGACAACGAACGAGCCCCAGTCCAATCTCCTGCCTAGGAAACGATTGCAGTGAAACACTATTTCCACGTAATCCGGGCAAATTGATCGATTGTCTATGTGGTTATGACACACGGTAATATCTATTGTAGCTATATATACCGTCATGGAAATATTTTGCGCTTGTCGCCGCAAGGATTGTGTATTCTCTCGCGAGAATACACTACTATTACTCGACGTAATATAAATTGTTCGAATGTAAAGTTTGAATCGTACTCGAGTAACCGTATGTTACTCGCTTCAGGCAACGGATTGATAAAAACCATTCGAGCGAATTCGAGCACATCGACAAGGTGTAAAATTACAATCATGTAGACGACTAATTACATTTCGCTGTCCAGTGGAGAACGGTTATTAATTCTTCGTCGAATACGTGAAAATTTTTAATTACGATGGAACTTTCGATTGGGTCTCGTGGAAGTTTAAGATCAACGTAATTTCAGTGGAAGAAACTGAGGAGAAACGTGTACAAGAGGATATAAACGAACAAAATACCCCATTGAATTCGCGTACTCTACTTGAGTTTCCCGTTCGTATCGATATCCTTATACATATAGTTTTCTATTTTTTTTTACTAATAAAAGTTTTATCGAAAATTGATTTTGTATATCTTTCGACATTTCCGACACATCGTGAACGATGAGCTAAATTCGAAGTGAACTTTGAAAAGGTAGACCAAGCGATGCCTTCCCTCTACGACTTATATACGAACTTTGTGACGACTTCTATATAGCTTGTACATTTTTCATTCACTCCGGGAATAGCTTATATATCAGATAGGAATGGCTTATGCACTAATAATTTCACTGAACGCTGACACGATGCAGAGGTAAGTTCGACCAATGTTTAACGATCTTGATTATTCAACAGTCTTTGAGAACAGATACATTTGGATTCACCGATCCAAAACCGTCATATTGATTGCGTAGCAATAATTAATTCGTTCGAATGACGAATCCTCGAATGGAATTTCATATGGAACCGCAGCTGCACTTTACAATGTAAACGCGTATACACGATCAAATCGTTATTGTTAACAAAACGCGTTTACATGTGTGTTTAATTTAATTACAAATCATATGTATTATACAACATAATTATAAATTCTATTTTTCTTTTTCGCATCATAGATCTTCTACCCATTACTTTTATATATTATTATATTTTATTATTATATTATTACATATTGTTCCTGTTTGCTCTTTTTTTCTAGTCCAAGAAAATTTCACGAGGCCGTAGAAATTTGCCATCAAACTGAAATATAATGATCGAATTATTTTTCGAATGAAAATAAACTCCACCATGGTCGACGCAATTCATCCAGAATTGATTCTGAATTAATCACAGGAATCATCGAAGACACTCCTTCAATATTGATCGAAATTCCATTAAATCAATCGTCCACTGCTCAAAGGTTTATCTTCCTCAGGAATCACGATATCAAAAAGGTATTGACGAAAGCTAACAGTGCTTGCACGGAAACTAATTTAGGCTTCGTAAGATCGGATGTCTTCGGAGCTCATGATTATTCATGACAGTGAAGCTTATCGATTAACGGTTCGCTTGTAACTTTATACCGAGCCTTCGGAATTCCAAGCTTCTTCTTTCAATAACCCGTTAGGTGTTCTTTAATCGCAAAGCATCCCATAAAAATGTTTCTGCCAAGTATGCAGAAATACGCAATAATTCGTATCTTTGATTTTTCGCGAGTCAAAGGCTATTTTAAGATACGTCTTTTTATACGCAATGTTCGTTAAGCAACTCCTACCTGTATTATACACTTATTATATTGTCTTCGTGGTAGACATTTTATCGATTAACTGACACGATATCGAAGCGAGATCGTGTGCAGCCTGTCACCAGTTCAGCACGCGAGACAAGGTGACTGTTCGATGTTACGAGAAATCATATATCAGCTAGCCACAGACTGAAGTCTATTAATTATCGACGTGGTTAGCGTGGCGGGAGCTGGTTCTTTCGGAAATTAACCAGCTTAAGTGGGCCACGACCATTCATACTAGTTCATCCTACGTCCCACTGATGTTTATCTATGGCAAATCCTACTGGTGAATCGACTACCTATCTCCGATCAACTGGAAAACCGATTATGCTCGTCGACTATCGTCATGCATGCAAATAAACCGACAAGGTACAACACCGCCGACAAAATTTTGTACTTTATGGAAATTTGATGGTATCATTGATGTAAACGGCTCGCTCAGAAACGATATCACGTAAAGCTGTTTGCCATCGGTCAAACATTTTAAATTACGACTATACCGAATCTGTCGACAAATGTACAATCAAATCGAAATTAATGCTACTGATATTAACGATACTTTTCTTTATTTCGATAGTTTGCTGGCGAACAAAATATTCCAAGGCAAACGAATTCTACGTTACTCGCGAAAGGAGTAGAAATTAAAATTTCGACATTCGGATTTGAAATTAATATCGAAAGCAAGCAATTTCTATAAATTTCTAGATAGAAGTAGCTCAATGTAAGTTTCGACTTCATTGAAGATATTGAGAAATCAAGAGACTAGACTTAACTACATTATTGCTCTAATATTTTGCTAACTTCCCGTAACAGATAACAGGCATAATTTATGAAAATTGATTGCAAACTGACGATAGCAAGTTTCATGTGCCAGCGAAGGCTCAACGTAGCTACTAGTTCGTACGTTGCCAATAAATTTTCCTGATACGTGTAGACCGGTTGTTTCGCGACGCGGTCGATGCACACCTCGATAACCGTTTCGCGGTCTTTCTAGGTATGTACGGCGGAAAAACGAGGTGAAGTAAAATTACCACCGACCGAACTAGGCCTGGAATTACGTTCACCGAGATGATAACAGTTCCACGCCTACGGAAGGAAAATAACTCGGCGATCGATCGTGAATCGTGGCTAATCGTTGCCTGAAAGAGCGCAATTAAACGTGTTGGCATTACCAAGCTCTACGTTTGCGCTCCACGTATCATGCTTACGTATAAGAAAGACGTTCATTAAAAGTTTAACATCGCTATTTAGGTACCGAATGTTTGCTAATTACGTGAATGAGAAACAAATTGTGTTTGACGTAAGTGCCACATGTATACCTAACACGGTATCATTGTAAAGTAAAAACATCAAGGACGATGGAATTCTTGCCTAGTCGCGATAGAATTAAAAACTCAGCTGGAACTTGGCGAGTTTTCGTATTAATTACGGTAATTTCGAGATTAGTTAAAACTTCTAGCAACCGAGCATCGTTGTTTGTACATCTTCGAAAGTAATAACCTTAAAGCTCACGGCGACCTATTTTCTTAATTAAACACGACTGCTCGTCGCGAAAAGTCGACTTTCTTCGCATCGTTCCCTCTATTCGACACGAACTTTCCATCACTGTGACGAAATAAAATTTCTAGCATGATTAAAGTATACGGAGAAACAATGCGTTTACGATTTTAATTAAAGTCACTCGTTCGCGAAGGAATTCCCGAAATATTCATCGGCTCCCTCGCACAAACGAGCTAGGACCCTCGCGAGAAGATATCGCACAACATCCCACGCATCGGCGTAGATTTGGGGTTGGCGCGCGTACGCCTCTTGCCGCTGGTCGATTTTTTCGACCGACCTTACGCTCACCACGCGCGTCCTCTGCGTCAAATACCGAATTGTTTTACGTTTCTCTGCTGCTAGGAGGGTGCAGATCCCTTCTCGACATCGATGCAAATCCACCCACACACCAAGCTTTCATGGCTCCTTTTCCCCGATACTCGCCGCTTGGCGGCCTTCCCCTTGGTTTTGTGAATCGTGCATGCACGGGGTCGATATGTGCGTTTTGGGAGCTGCCATTGGCATCCTGCTGCGATAAATGCTCCTTTGTCTCCGAAATGGGAAAAGTATTCCGCAACTAGAGTATCCGAGGCAAGGGAACACGGCCTGTTCTGACCCGAAAACGTTCGACTTGCCAACTTTTGTATTTTTTCTAGTTTCGTGTGGATTTATAAAGTTGCTCAAACGTTCACTTTTCGCAAGGAGGAGAAGCTCGATCGCTATTCTACTTACTACAGCGTTTTTGAAAATGTTCTCTGAAAAGCTCTTTCACACTAACGATAATGTTCTTTCTTTTGTCTCGAGTTTTCATGCTCGAATCATGTTCTTCGTGTACGAACACGTTACACGGAAACGATACAAGGATCGTTTGCAGAAAAGCTTTATCGTTGTAAAGTGCGAAACGTTATATACACCGTCTGCTCGATGATTCGTTGAAGCATAGAAACCTCTGGCTCAAGTTTACTGCGTTAGCGTTTCATTGTTGGTGTACGTAGTTTGCTTGCTTCGGGATATTGATAAGTGGCAATAAAGGAGCTTCTGGCAACCGACCTGTATTGCTCTGCTCGGGCACCTTACGTCCTTACGTATTCATGAACGGCAATGAATGGGACGCTGAAGCTAGTATAAAAATGACGATGGTTTCGTTTAATTTATCCGACGAAGAGAAGTTCGAAAGTTACGAGATCTTACGCAGTTTTATTTCTGTAATTTCCACCAATTTTGACTTTTCAGTTATCTTAGGTTCTGAAGTTGAACTAAACTTTAAACTACATTATTTCGTGTTGGACATATATAAGCTATCTGAGAAGCCTTAACAACCGAAGTAGATTATTTTTCTGATAGTAAAGCAATTAATAAATTTCTTGCTTCTTCGTATTATAATACTCGAACTTAATTGTCATACAGAGTACATTCTAATGGCAACAAACGCAACTTGAATTAGTATTTATAAAATGAATTCCTACCACGCAGTGATGCGTTTAATCGCCATGCTATCTTAGAGGTAAGTAGCTAACTCTAATCTGCAATAACCGTAAAAAGAATTCATAAAACAAGGAGTGGAGCTTGCGAAAAGCTTATCCTAGCTACTCCCATCGATCTTAATATTCATTATCATTAAACTGACACGTCCTACATAAAATATCTTTTACTCATTCTGTGCTGAAATTAGAGTCCCAAGAAGACAACGAAGCTCATCGTCATCAGCGTGAAAGACGTTTGAAGATGCACGTGAAACGTCGCGACGCGGCACGCGACGTATAATATCGCTAGCACGGATCAATGAACGTAAAAGTACGCTTTCATTTCAAGACGTTCTTTCGAGGATGATTCTATAATCAACGCGAACGAACCCCGTGCCTGCGTCTTTATTTTGCATCAACTCCTATTTGCAAGATAGGGCCCGTAGGAATACGCATCCGCTTGATTAAGGGGTTTACACCCCCTTCAATTTGTTCAAGTCGATAATCATGCGTATCGATCTTTCGCGTGGGTTGCACCTTTGTTCATCGTCGATGAGAACCGTCCTTAAGACAAGTTAAGTCGTTAAATCGAGATCGCTCTCCCAACGCCCTCTTTAACGACAGCATAAGCTGCACTTTTAATTACTCGCAGTTAGTATAATAATAGGTATATCTGAAATGCGAATGACCTTAAAGGCGAGCCAGCATCTTCAACGAAGATAGGGGAGAAATATTCGTCGTTAATTCTAAAGAGCTGTTTGCTGATAATAAGAGAAAACGCTGATCGTACGAAGTAACGAAGCAAGCAGCTGAATGGCTGGTTTTTATGGAGTAGCTTTCATAAAGAATTTTAAGTGTATGATGGCAACAATAGGGGATAGAAATATACTATGTGCGTTTACAAAAGCATTCCGTTATATCTTGGAAATATTGGATATGAACTCCGATAAACGAAGCTTCGGAATGTACATAAATTGAAAGATTAACTATCGTATGTTTGCCAATTATCGAAGAAGAAAGAATGGTATTTGTACATCTACGTTACGATAGCAGAGTATATATACATACGGAATAGTATCGTAAGTATCAGCAGATTCTCGATGATTTACAATTCAAATGAATCCAAGTTAATTGATCAAATTGACCTTACAAAGTAGAAATCTTAATGCTTCTATGTAATTTCCAGCTGTTGAATAATATAATACGATGCAATAAGAACGCAACAAACTGTCGATAGAGAGATGGTCACACTTTTCTTAGAATATTTATCAAGTGAATTTCGTATCGAATAATTTTACCGACGCGTTTAAAGGATTTATCAAATACCAGTGGAAAATATCAAGGGCGATTTTTTACGCATCTGCGCATCGAAAATATCGTACCTCGATCGTTTTGAGAAAAAAACATTTAAAACGATCTATTTCCAGTACCGCCACGAGTCTCGCATCTGTCGTCTAAAAATGACAGAGTCTACGTTACGAAACTTTTGCGTACTACTGTACGGATGTCAGTCAAGAACGCATCATCGGAAACAACAGTCTAGAAACGTGAGAAGAATTCCAACGAATATGTCCTGACGTCTACTATGATTTTCAGAGTAGCTATCGTTCTCATAATTTTTTTTCTGTATAATGACTCATCCATTACGCGAAAGATAAAGCGCGGAAATCTCTTATTAGAAGAGAAACACGGAAAGTTTCATTTATCGATGAATCGTATAAAAAATAAATCGTCAAATTCGAGACAGCTACTTTTCAGTTGACAGGCTATGAGAAAATAAAAAGGAAACTCGTATCAAAAAGGGTTCGATAACGCTCCACCCACCCAAAATACTTTTTATCGATTTACTTATTCTTCCTGTATGCTCATGGAATACTTGCGCTTTTAATAACACGCAGTCGAGGATTCGGTGTGAGAGACAATGATTTTAACAAACTATTGTCACCCATGGTTATCGATAATTTGTCTTTGTTCGAGTTTCACTGAATCCAGTCGTGTTTATTCATGTATACGGAGCAACTCGTGTAAAAGAGCCACGAAATATTCTTTTACCATAAAATAACAATTTCCAATTTTGGAAATACAATTGATAAAAAGATTATAAATATAATTAACTATAACAAGAGGCAAAAGGTAAGAAGTAAAAATCTTAAAGTGGTGAATGTACATGTACATGATTCGATCGAAGATTACGCGTTGATCGGACCGTGAAAATCGTGCTTCCAATCATAAAGTTTCTCTACGTAATTCGATGCTAACTCAGACTTAATGCATTCTAAATCGCGATAGCCTGTCGGCCAGACTTATATTTAGATGCCTGCACATCGGAGAAAAGATAGTATTCGATACACGTACACACGTTTCTCGCGAGAAAAATGTTTTGTGCGAATCCCGCGTTTTTCATAGATATCAGCGTTGATGCTGCCGATGCTTATCTTTCCAACTTTTAGAATTTTCGATATATCTCGAATGCTTTAATTAACTTTCTTATGAGTCTCAGGATAGCTATCTATTAATTATCAGATAACTTGAACAGTAAATTCAAAGTTTGTACGACAAATATTACACGAGTATTACGAATGATTAATAGTAAAGTTCGACTATAATATTAAACATTTCAAATGATACTATTTAGCAAATATCAATAGCGGAAAATAATACACGTTAAACATGTTAACAGTAGAAGTCAATATGAATTAATTAATAATAAATATGCAGGTTTAGGGATGTAACAATGATGTTAATAATGCGAATATTATTTGCGAATTTTTAAGCATGTACACAAAATAGCTGTAAAATTGCGTAGTCCGAAAGTTCCAATCGGATTATTCGAAAATCTGCATAAGAAATGAAGAAATGAACAGTGTTGTTTCCAAGTATATAAATATATATATATTTATTTATTTATTATATATATTTGCTGTATATATAATGCAGTGCGTTCTTATATTATGTGATATCGGAGAAAAGTGCAGTTGGTATAATATGTAACGGATACCATACGCAATACTCGCTGTGTAAGCACGTGTGAACGTGCAACTTTCGTCAAGAATATCTCGCCGTTGGCGCATTCCATAATTTATGAAAACGTACGACCACGTTGAAACGCAAATAGAACATTCCTGGCGAAAGATGGAATCTTGGTCAAAAAAAATGAAAAGGATGGGCGTCGAAACTAGTGCCTGTGTAAAGTTTATGGCGATCCGACCGTGCTCAAGAAACTAACCAAATATTACATTTCTTTTTTTTTTTTTTTTCTATTCGAGGTATTCTTTAAACTGTAAATGTTTGGGAATTTCCAGAAGAAATGCTAATAAAATCTATGATACAATGCTGAATTGCAAACTGCAGGAAAATCCTTGTTTCGAGAGAGAGTGAAATTACGTACGATAAATCGAAGAAAAGAGCAGTACAGAATAGAAAAGGTATCAGCATTAATTTTATTCTTATTTATTTGCTAAGTATCTAACGACCAATATTAATTTGTACTCGTTTTTTCTTTCTTTCGCTCCACTATAAATAGATAATTACAACGTGGGATAAAGTATCTGCAATACGCTCTGCTCGTAACGTTCTCATTTGTTTCAGCGAAAGAGGAATTTTACATAAAATTTCATAAGCTTTGTCTTGCGCTGGTGACGAAGTATGACTATGCATATTAATTCGCATAGTGTACCGCGAGTTAAACGATATAGGATAAGCGAAAAATGTATGTAAATATGTCACTTAGATGAAAATAAGGTTAATAAATATGAAACAGCCTGGCGTCCATCGCACGAAGGTGTCGCGTGTAACGTGTGTAACGTGTACACTGCACGAAACGTTACGAAAATTAGATATCCTTATACCGCATGAAATATTATATTTTATATTTTTCGTAGATACTTCGCAATTTTCGTCAGTTTTCGTTTCGAATTTTTGTAGCGAAAACAGAAAAAGAAATGGACGAAAAATATAGCAAATTCACGTAATAAATTAGACACGATCTTACGAAAGAGCTTCTCTTCTCCTCTTTCTTATTCTTCCTTTTAAAGAATCTGTTGTATTATATTCCGCCGTGAGTTGATTTAAGTTGATCCCTCGAACTCGTCAGGACTTATTTTCTTGCGAAGTATGAGACATGCCAACAAACAAGTTTTCCCAACGTGCTGTTTTACATCTTCGTGAAGCGTCAAAGATCCGTCGACGAGAAACATCAAAGAACGGATATCAGGGCTAAAAAATCAGTAGAAAACGGATGGAACAACGGAAGATTTCCATCGACCTCGGGGGCCAAAAAGACAAGCCCGTTGCGCACGGTTTCGAGCACGTAACGCGCGTAAACACAATAGCGTTGAATGGGGATGGATATATAGGGTGAACCTTAAATGATTCATAGGCAACGAGAGAGGGTGTAACGGGCCATTCACATGCTAGAGCATTGCACGCGTTCAGTCCTGACATATTGATCACCAAGAAGCACTTTCGATGCTGTTTTTTGCCGATTCTCGATAAAATAAAAAAATCAAATCGAGTCTATCGTTCGTTTCAAATTGGCCAAAATATGGAAGAACAGAGAGGAAGAGAAGCGATATTCTGGAAATACAACTTCTCTGTTATTCTATAAAAAGAAACAAATTCACATCGTGTGTTTCGTGACGCGCATTTCGGAGGGCTAAATTATTAATTGGACTGATAATCGAGGAACAAATTTATTTTGCGTCTGCCATCGTTCGTTTTCTGAGACCGTGAATATTTAACGTTATTTTCGTAAGAGCCACGCGACGTTCTAAATAAATGAAATCTGCAAGTATACGAGAGCTTAGGTTCTATAATTTTCCACGTTGTACCCAGCGGGTCGCGTGTAAAAGCATGCACGATCTGTTCAACGTAAGTTTCGTTCGTTAAAGGGATTCTGGTACGAAAAGCCAGTCTTTCGTAGATGCAAACTATGGGCAGAGACGAACCCATTTGAAAAGAGCCTCGCACTTCGATTCGAGTATCGTGTTCCTCCGCATCGCGAATATCCCGGGGCTTAAAGGGGACCTCTTTATAAACGACTAAATAAATTACGACTGCGTCTAGTCACCTTGAAGCTAGGGGCCGCAGGAAAAGTGTTAAAGCGGAATCGTTCTGCTATTCAATTTGCGAATGATTGCGACCGAGCGGCGATGCAATTAGGAAGATCGAAATACGATAATCACTAAATGATTCTGATCCGTTCCAATTAGAATACCAAGTGCAATTTTTCTTAAAATATTATTATTTTTACCACTTAATTAATTAATTAGAGACTATAGAAAGAAAAATCATATTTTCGTCTTTTTTGCACGAATAATATTCAATATGCTGTTATTCAATTCTCCAAAATATTGTATTACCAAAAACGTCATCTTACATGATTTTGTGATTAAATATTGATTTTAGTCATCCCCTTGAATATTTAGAAAATATCGATTGCTATACCATTGACTGTACGAGTGATGCTTTATTCATTTTTTTACTAAAATTTGGTAAATGTATTTGTCTATGTTAAAAGTTTGACGAGTATCAAATTTTGCCATTTTTACAACGTACTAATAAATATTGTATTGCTGCTACGATTTGTTTTATTTATTCGAATTTTCACACTATGTTTATTTGAGAATTTAGGTACACGAAGCGAAAGCAAAACGCAAATACGTGTGCATACGTGTATAAAATAAAAAATTGAAAAATAGCGACGAAGAGATGAAAATGTGCACCATCGCGCGAAATATTTCTGGAACCTTCGACAAAAAATAACGGAGTTTGTGTTCCACTAAATTATAAGAGCGGAAAAATTATTATGTGAGCGTATGTTCGCAAACATTGTCCTTTCGAACTGATGTATAAAACTAAATCACAATTTTTCTGCATCAATTTTCAGAGAACGATAAAGTTCAGAAAATATAAATATAATATAAGTAATTATACATTTGTTCAAGAACCCTAACCGAGACCTTTTGGGATGGAGTAAGACAGGAAATCGGTGAAACCTTAGCAGCGGTTCCTACGATTCTACCTAGTTGTACAAAAACAGAGAACACTAAACCGTTACGCTATATTGATTTAAAATATTACTAGTTCGTGCTTTTGCTAATATTTACAATACTATAGGATACAAATTTTTATGACACGAACGATCTGTAATTTATCACACTGTCACAGCAAAGCTTTTTGAGGCCAATGGTTCTATTTCGAAACAAAGAAGGTTATAAATGCACGCAGATTTATTTATAGCAGCCTTCTCCCTTTTCTATTTTTTATAAGCGAAGAAGATAAGTAACAATTTTCGCAACAAAAATGAAAAAGTTTTCAAGAACCATCGTAAGTTTAATTTTATTCGCGATATTTCACACACCACAGCTACACATAAATAACGTTATCTAGAAATTATTAAGAACACTTGGACGAAAAGTCGTAATCGATGGATGCAAAAGAAAGTTTTATCGGTTTCTTCGGCAGTAAATTCACCATTCCTCCCTTTAACGTCATGAACGTTTTCACGTAGAATTTACATCACTGAACGTTACCAACGCTAGCGGTGCTCCGCCGCGTAGCGAATTTGAAATTTAATGCACCTTAAAAAAGTGCGTGCTCGCTTTGCCCGATTTTAAGGAATTTTTCATTAAACGAAAGAAGGAGAAAAGAAGAAAGGAGAATAAAGTTAAGGGAGAGTCTTTCTTCCGAGGAAAAAAAGCAATAAATCGCATTCTGAACAGAGGATCCGAATGCCTGTTTCTCACGTTATTTTGCTGCTTTCTAAGGAAGCCCGATGAGCTTGCACGAAGTCGCGGTCGAGTTCACGTTAAATCTATTTACCGTCTCAAACGAACCCCGTGGAACGACGTATCTTAGATTCTCGCTGAGAGAGTGGGAAACGTTGTAAACGACAATGGAAAACCTATCTCGGCTTGTTTGTAGAAAAATCGTCGTCGTCTGAGGATCGGTGTGCAAATTTCACATTCCCCCATGGGATATCGTGCGTGTCTTCGCCATATCGGTTACGCGCTTCCAAAAAACAAGTAAGAAAGCTTATAGTAAATCTAAAATTTACATTAATCGTCAAAAGGTCAGTAATAGCCTAACAATATATGCATCGCAACGCCTACACCTTCCTGTCATTCATTCACTTTATCTCATTTCATTGGGGTTATATCATTATCATATCATTACAAGAAGGATGAGGTTGACTGCAATACACTAAATATTTGAGCCTACACACATTCCATATAATTTTTACTATTATTATGGTTATTATTATTATTATTATTAATATTATTATTATTGAAGATATCTGTAATTGTAAAATAACAATCTTACTTATCATGTGATAAATAAAGAATTGATAATCTTCGATGGGCAATCAGTTATAGATAAGCCATTAAGACAATTTTAATACAAAATATTAGTAATGGAAAGATTATAAATGAAAGAGTATAGTGTACTAGTTGAGAAAATAATATATGGCGGTTTAGAATCTGATGTCATCGCTAAAAGTAAATGGAAAATCTGTTATTCGAATAATTATAATATCTATAGTATATAAATAATTATAGCATAATAATTATAGAATAATTATAGTATTTAGTGTCTCAGAAATAATTTTATCATGATAAAAATGAAGTAATAAAATTGTTATTTAATGCTCTTTTCCAACGTCATCGTGGTTTAGATGAGAGGAGAGGGGGGATTAACGAAGCGTAACGTATCCCAAATATTACAGCGCAGCGCGGTATTGACATTATATTCCCGCCATAATACAATTTACAACTACTCTTCTACCCCACTTTGCATGGAATTTCCAACATACCTTATGAAACAGAAATATAATACCTTGGATAACATACCGAACGTCGACGTGATCGGCAAAGTAATCGACATTGACATTTGCACTGTTGCAACATTACACTCGAATGTAGCAGTTCCCAGTACCCTCGATGTGATTACGAAAATCGATAAAATACTCGTACAACTACCACATATTACACCATTAAATATGTATGTGCAGTATGCACACGTATCAAATATATATTTCGTATGTTACTCCCGATTGAAATTGAGCCGAAACGTCATGGCTCTCTCAGATCTCTCTGATACATCTCGAATTCTCAAATATCGCAAAATATCGATCATTGAACTCAAAGCTGGTTCCGCCAGGTACTATCGACCTTTGTTCATCGATCATAGTCAATAGGAGAAAATTGAAGATGAGATGAATAAATTTACCTTTTAATTGCGAAATGCACGCACGATCCAACAGTGTTGGAAAATGTAATACGACGATATGTTCACAGCTGATGTATGTTTCGAAGAAATTTGCAGCTGCTTTGGCGTATTCTATTTGCATAGGCATGTATCCATACTTACTCGACCGCGTGAATGAAAGCCAAGGTGGCGCCCGGTATGAGCAGGTCATCGCTGCCGACACGCCAACGTCTGCCAAACGTGATGAGAGCCGGCATGTTTCGTTCAGCAACTTTGTGGCTCGCCCGAGCAATTGTCCTCGTACGCGAGCAAAAACATTCACGTACGATGACATAACCTATACCGGCACAAATAACGCGATTAACTCATCGACCGACCGTCTATGTATTACTTGGTATACCTCGCGAAACGAACAACCGGACCGTCGAACCTCGTGACCATTCGGCTGTCACGAATGTACTGAATCAGTGAAACGCGGAACGAAACTCCGCTCGGTCGGTTCATAGCGAGGCAAAAAAGAAATGGAGGGAATCCTGGATCGCTTTGCGGTAAACTTTTGAATTCAAGGTGTTCGAATGGTAGGATAATAGGGTTATTATTGTCTGAAAGTGGGTCTATGTATAAAATATGTATATTTATATTATGGTTAAAACTGCGCATGTTCATGTATTTATGGAAAATTCAGAAGTATAGAATACACAAAATTCGCACAATGCACAAAAATGTATAAAATATCCAAAATATATTTATTATAACAAATTATGATATTTAATAGGTGAGAAAACTCTGCATCCGCAATCTAGTGATAATAATGTCATTTTCTGTACTGAAATATAAATCAGTGATATTTACGAAAAACAAATTATTTCTTTTAACAATTTGTGGCGCAACATTATTTCAGTATATCTTTTTATACGTACCTTTTATTTAATTATCATCATGTCGTATATTTATTCGAAGACACGATGTAACTTTTTAATCTTCTCAATCTTCTTCATTAACGCGAGAGCAAATTCAATAAGCTCAATGAATCATATTTCTTCTTAGTGGAACTGAAGAAATGAAAGGGAAATAAGTTCAATCAGGAAGAATCTCGAAAAATATTTGAATGGAAATCTTTGATCTTATCTTGTTAGAAAATAGAATCAAGGTAATTGACAACTTCGATTCACTCGAGTTAGCAGCAAACAAGCAAATGCTTAAATTTTTTAATAACTTTGATATCATACCCGTTGCGATAAGACATCTGTCCGCAATTATTAATTAGTTTCCTACACGATTAGATATTTTATCAATTCTATTTTTCAAACAACGATACAAACTTCTTAAATTCACTTTCTCAGGGGTCTTCATAAAAAAAAAGAGATAAATTTAAAAATAAAATACATCATTTCTAGTAAGTCTTTTTCCATGTGTCGAAAAGCTCGGAATTGCGTGACTTTCATGTCAATCTGTGTTTAATATCCATAAAAGACAAGATGCGGGTCATCGCGGAATTCTATTTGAATACGTCGATATTCGTCTACATAGTTTAAACGGTCGATATCAAAATAATAAATAACAAAACAAATAAACATTTTTACGAAGAGTCTGTGTCTAGAGACGAAAGATGAAATGCACATCAACTAACCGAGATAAAGTTTCGATGTCGTGCACAGCCAGTCGGTGGGACAATACACGAGATAACAGAGAAAATTGATTGTACATTCGTTCAAAGGGCCGTGCAAACGTCAACAACGGCTAGACGTTGTTTTAATTGAAACTTTATCGGCTATTCTGTATCATCCGATAGAACAAGACACAGAGTCTGCGTTCCAGACATGGACATATTAGAGACGTATCGAGAGCCGCAAATTTATAAAGATGACTAGAACGAAGTGGACGATCGCCAATTTCGTATGTATTCGCCTATCGTTTGTCTCTTTCTCTCTCTCTTTCTTTGTTTCTCTGTATCGGGTCATTTACCGCGTTTATTAACGATTTTTCAAAGTTAAAACATACGGCATTGGCGTGCCATCACGCGAAAACTATCCTTTGATCATCGCTAATAATAAGCCCGGGGATATTGATGCCTAATAATTTCCTCTAAACACGCGATAAATTACAACGCTCTGATAAAAACGCACCAGATCTCGACACGAGCAATTTTCTAAAAATGTATATAACCGTGCAGTTTTTGATTTAAATCCGTAATTAAGTGGTGACGATCAAGAAGAATGGTGGAATTATTGAAATAAGCGTATACATCGATTTATTTCTTTTGTAAGATTTTTGTCTGAGAAAAGCGAATTTTATTGCCGCCAGAGTATCGAAAGAAGGAGAAAAAGAAGTACGAATACGTTTAATCGTTTCGCAATCATGAACGAGATATCTGGCGACGCAATATCGTTCGTACGACGGATACGGACGTGTTACCCCGCGGCTAAATACCGTTTGTACAACACCACGGATGAAGTATCCCGTCAGTCTATTTTTCTGTAATTACAACTCTCGTCCTAATAAACAAACACACGGGATATCTCGACCGTGGTCATTGTACGAACAATATTATGTCGCAAGATACCTTGTCCGTGACAGCAAAACGGTTAAATAGACTCTCGTGAATTTATGATATTTTCCAAATATTGTTACTCGCTTAAACAAAATTTAATTGCGATCAGGAAGCTTTTACGTATTTCGTTAAACGAAGTCATGAAAATGTTGGTAAAAATTCGCACACGCTTCATTCAAAACTTAATCGCGATTTATAAAATATACATACGTATATTAGAATTTTAACAAATGTATCAAACAAAACCAATCCGGACAGGACAAGATGAAACCAGGATGAAACCAGGATGAAACCAGGTCGAAACTAGGACGAAACCAGAGCTAGGCCAAGACGAAACCAGAGCTAAGCCAAGACGAAACCAGGACGACACCACAAGACATATTAAACAAAATTTTACGATAAATATCGGTAGGTTAGACAATAACTTATCCATGGTGTCGTATAAACGATATTGTATCGCGAGATATTTCGTCCCTGGCTATCGTACGAACAATGTTCTGAAACTGTTAGAAAATAAAAAGAAAAATAATACAACTGCTCAAACACAAAGCGAATCATTATCTTTATATATACAGTTCTAACATAGTTATATAGTCACGCACTGCAGCTTTAATTGCCTCGGGGCCTTTAGTCTCTAATTAAATTAAACCAAAAGAATACCATCGTTTAACTGTAAAGGGTAAATAGCTCAACGGCAAACGAATTCACTCGGTTTTCTACTGTCGCATAATTTTCACGTTTCATACACGAGAAATTGTAAATCGTATTAAAAACTACAAGTTGGCCTGCAACGGGCGAGAAACTTTAAGACATAATTAAAATTCCTGTCTTCTTCGCGCCTTAACGCTAATCGCGTTTAATTACACGGTAAATAAATTAATCGGTCGATTTGTATCTACGTATTTTCGAAGATCATACGAAGGTGCAGGGAATCCGAACGGTTACACGACGAGGGAGGCAAATCGATTATTAAATTACGATGGTAATTAAATGGCGGAAATCATGCGTTCTGAGAATTTCTCTATCGAGACTAATCGAAATACGTATAGGTAAATGCTATGCGCATTAAACACAATGTAGGTCACCTGGAATTATCCGCGAACATATTCTATTTCGAAGAGCTTCTATAAATACAAAGACAGGTATCTTTCGCGCTGATAGCATGTCCTATTAGCATTGAAAATTCTTGAAAATGCTGAAAATAACGACGGTTAGAACGGGACAAAGTGATTGATCGGGGTCCGTTATTAATATCGGAATGTTCACTCACCATATCAGATGCAGGATGAACAGGAAAGCACCGGGCACGACGAGGTCGTCACTGCCGACGCTCCATCGGCGTCGGAATACCACGATACCAGGCATATCTTCTTCAGGATCCTTTGGTCGTTCCTATTTTCCATTCAATCAGCCAAGACGCTCAACGATCCACCGATCAGCGAGGGGCGCAATCACCGGCTTTCGTCCTCGAATCACCGAGCGATACGAACTTGAACTCTGCTCCGAGATCTCTTTGGAAATCGACACGAACGCCGGTCGCCTCGTCGAGGTCGTCGTCGACGCGCATTTCCGTAACTGTGTTCCGGCGGACCACGAATTCTCTCCATCCTCCTCGCCAACAAACTTTATCGGAAACCTCTCGAGCGCTGTTCCCCTCGAATGAACGAGCCTTCATTCGCGACACGACGACAACGCATCGTGTTCTATCGACGATGTGGAAACTGAATCACGTTGAAGACACTGTTTCAATTGAGTTATCTTACGGAGAAAAACCTCTTGTACATAGCAATCGTCCTTGCTGGATTTCAAAAGGAAAACGAATGCAATGATTAATGCGACGACGCGCGAGATATTCACTTAGATCGCGCGCAGACACCGCTACCGTGATATCCTTATTGTAAATGCGATAAATGTCAATCAAAAGATCGCGCACGATGCATCTTCTTCGGAAGAACGTTTCTTTAGATCTCCTTAGAGCCACTCAGATACCGACGATGTAACGCGAATTACGCAAGATAGCGTACGGCTTTGAATTTCGTTGAGCTGTTAAACGATCCGATTAATTCAATTTTGTTTAAATCTTGTATTCCAGCGATATTATTGGTGAGGACAAAGTTAACGAATATTCTATTCGTTTTAAAAGATATTGTTTCGCAAAACCATTGTGAGTCACAGACTGATTTTACCTCCCTTAGGAGAAGAATACGCGTCGTAGAACAATGGAGGACAAAAAGAGAATACAGTTCCGTGGGATGCGGATGGAAGGAAACGAGATAATGAAGACATGTACATAGACTCCTACATATTAAATCATCTCCGATATCACAACTTTTCCATAGACAATATTTCTCCATAGGAATTTATGTATCGTTTTTAGGGTCGAATGTTGCGATTATACGAAGGATAACATTTAAAATATTTCCATCGTGTATGTACGTCAGAAACGAAAGTGGTTCACACTTTGAAAGATAGCTGAAATCCTCGAGAATTCTCCGGAGATCGGTAAAACTTTTAAGCAGTGTTGGTACGCTTCTGAAATCATCCTTTCCATCCGCAGCCGAGAAGCGCAAGAATTTGATCAAACTAAGGGACGAGATCTTTTTACCGCATTCGCAGCAACTCGTTTAGCGAAATGAACGAAATCTACTAAGAGGGCTACAAGATCTTAAAGACCGAGCAAATTGTTCGTTCAGAATGGAATTCTAAAAAGAGCGATGCAACGCTCTGTTTATACCAATTGTAACTGCTTCAAAGATAAATTCTTATAGAAGAAATTAAATGAAACCATGCTTTGTCACTATTGTGATGAAAGATTCTCTTATTTAGCATTATTGCATAATTGAAATTTAACAGATTAACGTATCTAATTTGCGTAATTTCGCCTGCTAAAATTATACTTAATCTCTAACTGATATCTTCGTTTGTACACAAGATCGATACTAATCAAGCTATCAATGTCTGCCAAAGTAGCTATGCGTACTACTCACTCCTTAGACTGTAGAAAACCCGTAATACTCGCGATTTAGAGTACTTTCATCGTGTTAAAGACAGTAATCTATTTCTTACTGTACTCCAATGAAAATCGTTTCGTTCTTGCAACATTGCTCTTACCATTCGTGTTTATCACGTTGTTCATCGAGACACTTTTGTATCGTCGAGCTGTAATAAATGCTCACGAACCGACTCACACGTATCACGATATTTTACCCCGAACGTGAGTTCTTTTTATCACAATCTAGACTCCTATCCAATTTAGATTCCTTGAAACTGTTCATTTTTTTTTTTTTTTTTTTTGGATACACGTTTCTACCAACATTCGTCTTGTTTCACTGGAAGCGTCAAGATCCTTTGATGAATCGTATGGATCGCTTGTGCGATATCGTTTGCAGGAATAAAGGACACGAAGAAGCTGACTTTTCCCCGGCAAAGCCGATCGGCCGGCGTTACCGTCTACGATACCGCAACGCGTGTCCCTGCACCGCTATCATCATTTCTTTCCATGAAAAGTCGTTCAAGTAACGCGGTAATGCATTGATCGATGGATGCATTTTATTCGCGAAACTTTGAGCCTGAGCTACACCACGTGCCGAAAAAGCATCATATCGTGAATACAAGAATGAAACGAAAAAAAGCACATAGTTCCGCGATCGTCGAGGTGAGCCACCTCGAGCGCGACTGAGCACCAAATTTAAGCCATCGTACACCTTCCACGGTTCTGAGGGCGCTCAATTTATGTTAACAGATGCGCGTGCGTCGCGACGCCTTTTGTGCGACAAGCGCTGTATCGCGTCCATCACTCGCTCCGCCTCATTTCCGTGACAGTCGTCGAACACTGACGATCAGTACGTCATCGTTTCATTTGTTTCAGTTTTTATGTCTATTAGATCAAAAGGATATTCGTAATTTTCCTTACGTGATATTTTTTCTTCTATTCCCTTTTTCTTTTTCATTGGAAATATAAGCTGGCTTATAGATAGTCTTTAATAATTAAGCTTCTAGACAATATTTAAGCAATCCTGTTGATAATGTTTATGATGAATAAAATAACTGAATAACTATTAGAAATTGACAAATTTACATGCAGTTGATGTTTCTTAGATGTTCAGGTAACAACTAAGAATTAACATCTATAAAGGAAAAACATCACTAATCATCCCTTGAGAGAACCAAAGTGAAACATTGATTCAGTTGAAAAGGAAATATTTTTTATTCGACAATCTTAAAATATTGTAAGTTTTGAGAATACATAAAAGCTGTTTCATATGTAGGAAATATTTATTCTAAAAATATACGGTATTTATAGTAACAACAGCTTAATATCCGCTTCTAATTCTTAACATATCTTGATGGATATATCCGTAAAATTAACGAAAAATTAGAAGACACATACTCGTAATTTTTTAATAACTTACTTATAATTATGTAATTAATTAAAAATACAATTTTTAATACAATTGTCTTCTTCTAACTATACGAGGTTAAAATATTGTTGAAATAAACTCAGCAATATATATAATTTCGTCACTTCCTGCCATAGATATTATATTACATTACATTGTACAATATAAGCTTAAAGCAGTGGTCTTCTTATTTTCCTAATTTTGTACAGAACCAAAATTAGTGTAAATGAAACATTAATTAGTTCTCAACGTTTACTAATTTCTCGCTCGATCATAATTTTTTATATACCAATCAACGGTATCTTTAATGGCTTGATTAAATGGCGTGAATTGAAAATTTGGTAAATATTTTCGTAATTTTGCATTGCTTGCTGTTTTCTTATACTGTCCATCGGCAGCAGACGTATCATATACCAGTTTTCCTTTAAAATTAAAAGCTTGTGCAATTGCCTCAGCTACTTGAGAAATTGTAACTTCTTGGGATTCGTCAACTGTGTCAAAGATAGATAAATTTCAAATAACATATACCGATATGTACCATATGTTTAATTGATCTTTTTGATTTACCTGATAATATAATTGGTTCCACAGAGTTATACTCTCTCAATACCCATATTATTAAGTTAGCTAAGTCTAAACTATAAATAAATTGTCTCAGTGGCTTCCCAGAACCTAATATGGTAAATATCTTATCTTCAGTATTTCCTAAAATATATACCAACATATACCAACAATATTCTTTAAAACAATTGATAATTTATAAAAATCTTATTGGTAAAATATTGTACCATCTTTTATTAAATCATAAAGTCTGCGTATTAAACCTGGTATGACATGACTGGCACTAGGATGAAAATTATCATTTGGTCCAAACACATTGCATGGAACGATACTAGTATAAATTCTATGATACTGGTCATAATAACCTCTATTTTGGATATCTATAAGACGCTTGGCATAACTGTAACCATAATTTGATGGATGAGGTGGGCCATTGTGAATCTAAGGAAATAAACATTAAGATAACAGATATTAATATAGATATAATAAATATTAAGATAATAGAGGATACTATGCATTAAGGTAAGATAAGAATATATAAAAAGCAAAGCCTTAAAAATTGTTAATATAAAAGATAATGTTACCATGGTTTCATCAATAGGATATGTTGTTTTATCAGGAAATATGCAAGTTGACAAACATGATATGACCTTGACAATGTCATTTTCATGAGCAGTTTGTAATACATTATCATTCATGTGAATATTCCTACGCTAAAAATTTATAACATATATTTCCATCAATTTAAAAATAATAAAACGGACATTAGTCAAGATTTTATTCCTTTACCAGAAAGTCCAAATTGTGAGTCATATTATGGAATAAGCCACCAACCATAGCAGCTAAATGAATAACGTGTGTAGGTTTATGTTTCTCAAATAATTTCTCTGTATCCTTTTTATCACTGGAAATACAATACATTTCACCTATAGCTTAACTGAGTAGTGTACTGATATATGACAATTGATAAATAATTTACCATAAGTCTGCATCTTTAGAACCTACAAATATCCATTTTTCATTTTCATTTTTATTTGTTTCGATGACATGTTCAATAGCTCTACCAACTAGTCCTGTTCCACCAGTTACAAGTATAATCTTTTTACCTTCAGACATGTTTCATGAAATCTATGGAAGCATTTAAATTTTTAAACTTGAACTTTTTCTTTATTTTTTACAGATTTGATGAAATTGAAAAATTTGTAAAAATAAAACATGATATTGACCATGTCACAATATGAGTTTAATTCTTTGATATAAAAAGTATGAAAAAATTATAAATACATTTGTAAATACATTTTAAATCACTTAAATAATAAAAGACAGAGTTAGAAAATAAAAGTAACAATATGGTTGTTAATCAAGTAAAAAATTTGAAATTATTATTCTCTTCTTGGAGTCATTAAATATATTACATATTAGTACATTTTGACAATTATTAATTTTGTAACTCACGCATAAAAACAAATACTTTGTTAGTATCAAACAAGTATAATCTCTCTGGTAGAATAAATCACTTACAATAATTACATAAAAAAAATGATAAAGACCAAGTTCGAATTGTACTATAATTGCTATAAGATAAAAACGTTCATATTGCCATCTGGCAACGAATATGGAAAACTACTATCTTATACCATAGGCGAAATATAATATAGACCTGACATACTATTTTCACTTCATATCACATGCGGTGTTATCGATTCAGCATGGAATAAGATTACAACCTGTAATTCCAATACTACCCACTACGAATGGTATAATCTTTTTCTACGTTGATTCCATACTTTCTTCTATATGAATTAATCGAGAAAAAGGATTATATATATAATATATTCATTATATATATATATATATATATATATATTTTCTATTACTATATTTTAGTCGCATAGGGATATTGTTACATCCTATTTTGGCAGTGTAATTTATTTCATATTTTGTAATTACTTTAATACAAAATATTTACAACTGTTTGAAAGTTGGTGACTACTAATCAAGACTGATGGCAGTGTTTGTACCTGATACTTTTAATAATCTATCAGAACTTTTTGATAAACGTATTCTTTCTTCTGGTTTTAAAATTTCGGCTATTATCTTTTCGTCGCTTCTCCGTTCTGGTTTGCGCAGAAGCTCTTGTGGTTTATTGCATTGTTGAGTCACACAGGAATCACCTCCCGCCTCTTCAGCAACAGCATCTAGCTGTGCTACTTGAATCTCAGAAAAAGTAAGTCTTCCATTGACCTTACTTTCGGAAGGCACACGGGAGTCGGGTTCAAGCGCCGTGGAAATGGGAGATTGCAAGGATTTATCACCATTGCCATCGTTTAGTTTTAAAACATTAGCTGCTTCTACATAAAGCTGTGTTACAACGTCAAAATTAGAAACTTCTCTTGCACGTCGTGACTCTAATCTTTTTATGACAACTTACTGCTTCGAATGTAGAATCTAGAAATAATTCTTGTAAAAATCGCCGAGCTTGCATCCTATATGTATTACTACCTAAACGAGCAGCTACATCCGAAAATAAACAAATATCCTATAACATAAAGCACAATTATGTATAAATAACAAATTAAACATATGGTTTTTTATTCTTGGAGCTATATTTATATGTATACCTGAAACCTTTCTGAGTGTAACTGTCTTAATCTAAGCAAGGTTTGTCGACTATTACGATACCATACAGGGTTTGCCAATCGCTGTGCATGCCTAAGTATTTTCCTATTCAAATAATACAGGTATTATTAAAATTAACGTAACTTAGGTGTACTAAAAAAAAAGTCAGCATTCTATACTTATAATGTACCATTTTATGTAACTGTATAATTAATTAATGTTACCTCTGTAACTTTAAGTCTTTTTCTGGAATCATATCTTTGCTGCTACTTTTACCATGAGAACATACTAAACATATACGATAATGTTCTGCATCTACATCACATTCTGAACAAGATTCCTCATCTACTTCGGTCGTTTCTACATCTGACTTAGGTGCATCATCCAGTGTTATAGCTGGAACCGACAACTGTGGTGGTTCCGGAAATATAGTTATAAGTCTCTTTGGAAGCGCAATACCCATGTAAGATAAATTATCATGATTATCATCGGGAGGTGGAGGTGTTGGAGTGAGTACTTGTTCCGCAATCCAGTTGCGAGATGAATCAAATTCGGATAAACTTTGTAACGAAAGCCGACCGTCTAAACTGTACATCTAAAATAAAATAAAATAATTTAATCAAATGTCCGGTGAAACAGAAGATCGATCTTTAAACATTCTTGCCTCTAAGCTACTTTGAGAATAACTAGGTCTCCGATGACGTTGTAAACTACGAAGTCTTGCATACCCCTCAGCATCTTGTTGGCTTAATCTTTGAATACTTGAAACAGGACTTGGTGTTTCTCCTCTTTCTCTGCAAAAATAAACAATGATAGAGAATGTTCTTAACGAATATAAAATTATTACTTAAAATATGGTTCTTACGGTAATGCATAGCGTCTGGCTTCGAGATCCGTAGCTGCACTTTCAGATCGATTTCTGGTTCTTCGAGCAACTGGTTCGGGTAATTCTGGCTTACCATCACTGAGACTCCGATGATGTCGTTGTATAGGAATCGGGCTCGGAGCTGGATATCTGTTCGTAGGAGGAACAACTGGCCAATGGTCTCCACGTCTGTGTCTAACACATGGCCAGTCAAATGTCGACAGTGCATCTGCACCTGCACGAGTTGTAGCAATCAAACTAAGAGCATACATAGCTGTTGCTCGTACTATATAATATGAACACGTTTCCGCTATGGAAGTTAATAATTCTATAATGCCTGCATGATTTAATTGTTCTACTCCTGCTGCTGAGGTTCCCATGTGACCAAGCGCCCATAGTGCGGACTTTACTTTTAAAATTCTTTTACTTAAGCTCGTTTGATCATCTCGAGATTCAGGCTCCAACCTCCAATTTCTTTCTAAGGTAGTTCGTCTGGAATCATCTAGACTTGTTTTTCGTCGAATATCTACTTCTAGAGAGTCAACTTTTTGCGGGTAACTTATATCCACGCTTTCCACAGTTTCTGAATCCATTATTGTCTCTAATCTATTTGATTCTACTGTTTCATCTGTACCAGATTCTTCAGACATAGCGCAAGCATCATCAATCACAGAACGATTAGTTTTAGTACATCTTGAGTTTGATTCCGAATCTCTGTTACCAAATTCTAGTCTAAATCTTTGAACAACACGGGTAAAACGTTGTATTACATTTCGACGTAATAACAGCTGCATACCTAAATCGTGTTGCACCAATTGACCTATTAAATGTGGTAGGATAAAAATATTCTGTGGTGTCATGGGAACGTTACTTGTCCTTCTATGATAACTTCCTGTTTCGTTTCTTTGACGACGAGTTAAAGAATCATGTATTTCTCCCTCTATTAAACCAACATATCTCTCTGCAAAACCTCCTGGACTTATCCATTTTTCTAATTCCTCAGCAGGAGACGAAAGTGTTGTGAAACCCTGATGTAGAGAGTATAGTCGAATTTTCAGCAAGTAACCTTTATCGCCTAATTCTTCCAGCCATTTATCCCAATCCCGAAATTGTCCGCCTTGTTGCAATAAAGCTTCTAAATATTCTGGTTCGTCGCAGGCTTCGTGTAATGCCTCTAATGCAGTTAGTGCTATAGTTTTATTGAAATCTGACAACCGTTCTGACAATAATGTTATTGCCCAACGATAGGCATCAGCCATTCTGGCTCTGAGTATCAATCGGAGGAACTGTGTCGCATATAGACGTGTACTGTCTAATGTAGCTTCTGTAATAATCTTAGTCAATACTTTTCTATTAGGTCCATCTCTAGAATAATCTAAGCTTGATATTATAAGTTTAACATAACAGTCGTGATTAGTAGCTAAAGCCAAATCTTGCAGTTTTCCTAATAATTGAAATTCTTTTAAAATCCTAGTTCCCTTTGCTGAATGGCTCAGTTGTCCAAGAAATAGAAAATATTTTTGACAACAAGTAGTAGACATATGACGAGGTGAAAATAAACATTCATGAGCAGATTGAGCTGTTCGAATACTGGAGATTTGCTCATCAACATCCTCGATTAATTCAAATAATAATTTTGTACTCTCAGGTTCAGGAATTTCCAATAAACAATTCAATAAATCACAACCAGCTAGTGTTGCTTCTCGTGCTAAATTAGCATTTGTTGCTAACTCCACTCTACTGTAGCCATTGGAACATGGTTTAAAGTAACGTACAAGTCTTTTCATAAATAACCTGTGATCAGAATCATGAAGTATTCGCGCAATATCATCTCGTGAACGTAATATAGATCGTACTACCGGCCAATTCCAAGCAAGAGCATCCTTAGAGCTGAGTACTTGCGCATCTTTCAAAAGAGGTGTAGTCGGTGATTCTCGACGTAACCAATGTCTACTGGATGTTCGTTGACGCCTTGGTAATGTCGGTCTTAACCACGTACCAGCTTGCAAAATTTTATCGAGAAATAGACTTGCTGGTGCCGGTCTTCGTCGCATCATAGTGTGCATTCGTTCCAAAATTGCAACAGCTGCTAAAGCTTGATGCTTTCCAGCACTTGCATGCTCTAATAAATTCGGTAAAGGAGGAGTAAGATCACATACTTCAGAAGGCAAAAGAGAATGTGCAAGATGCAGTAGTGCACCTAGCAAAACAGCTGCACGTACAGAAATAAAAGTATCAGTGGAAACAATAGTCTCTGCTAGAGCACGATGTAGACCACATTCTAGTAAAGCATATACCAATAATGCTAAATGTATTTCTGTAATATTTGGACAACGTGATGATAAGGATGGTAGAATATATTTTCCTTCAGCTGCAACAAAGCCTTCTGACAATTTCCAAGAATCACGAGCTCTGCTGGGATCTACTGCTGCTAGAGCAACGTCAGGTTCATCTGTCCAAGTAGGCAAAGGTAAATCCAACAACTCATAAAGTAATTCTAAAACAGCACCTCTTACTTCGAGTTGCTCAACATATAACACATCTGCTATAGCTTTCAATCCCGAATTGTCATCAGGTCGGCAAAAGTGTAAAACTCCAGAATAGGATCTTAATATACTTAGTAATGCTAACTTGCTTGCTGCAAATCTTTCTCGTTCTTCTTTTGTTCTATTTATACTTGCAGAATGGAGCTCACAATAGGGAGCTGCAAAACACATAAGAGAAACACTACTCCTAGTATCAGGAGTATTCAATAATTTCAATAAAACTCCTACAACAGATTCAATTATAGTAGGACTTTGTCCAGTCATGGCAGCTCTCGCTAGGGCACTAATTCCTCCACAACTGATTAACAAATTTGAATTTAAAACACCTAATTCACAAAGAGTTGCTAAAAATGCTCGAAATGCTCCATCTTTTTCTTCAACTCCTCCATTTGTTAGACTTATTAAAGATCTTGCTAAAATAGGACTAAAATGTTTTGGAGCTAATACTAAAATTCTTCTAACAAGTCTAAGAGCCTGCATCCTCTCCATTTCATTTCGTAAATTAACATCCATACTTCTAGCCACAAAATATGGATATTGTAATTTATTAATTGCAACAACATCTTGTTCTTTTTTGAGCATGTATCGTACAGCTCGTAGTGCAGCTGCACGAACTTGTGTTGCTTCATGCACAAGACCCACCCGCAAGCTATAAAATACATAAAATCAATATAAATTATAATTAATACATACTATATTTTATAAGATAATACATCTCTATATTGCTTGTAATAAATCATTCTTAAATTCTTACCAGCAAAATACATCACTAATGGAATACCCATAATCTGGTGAATCATTTTCGCTAATTAATTTAACAATGGCATTAAGATAGGCTAATTTTTTTATACTTGGAACATTTTCCCGTTGATAAAGATTGGTCAAAACTTCTTTCACATTTTCTTTCAATCCTATAAAATAAATTAAATGTTTAATTACATAGATGGATCAATATCTTTATAACAAATACATATATATATATGTAGAATGTTACTGTTATATTGAGAAGCTTACATTATTTATATCTTTCATTAACTAAATTTTTTTACTTTCTTTTTTCTAAATTTGCTTTTAGTATTTCACAAAAGAGACACCTGTCACTTTATAAAATACGACTCAAGGATAATCACGTATATACATATATTCGTAGACTGATATGAGATAGTTATGTTATCGTTATAAAGTACTGTGGATACAAAGTTGTAAGTTGCAGGTTAGGTTACTAACCTCTTGACAGATCGAGTTGCACGCAGCTGTCTTCACTCTCTTGACGGCCTATAAAAAGAATACATAAATAGGAAACAACGTAGTTTTAAAATAAAGAAATTGACAGTCAATGTTCAACGTACTTCGATGAGATCTGCTCGTACGAAGACTCCTACCCCAGATCATCCAGCTAGAAATTGCCATTTCTTTACCGGCTGCTACCCACGATCACGATCAACACTTTTTATCCGATTGTTACCACAAGTCTTTTGCATGATATATGTCATTCTTATTGTTAAACCGAAGCCTGAAGCACTATAAATCCACTACTGATAAACCAAGTATAACACAAATCAAGTGTTACATGAGAACGTTGCACGTTGCACTCAATATACCGCACTCCTCGGGAAAATTGTAGATACCTGAAAAAAGTTGCAAGAGTCACGATTCACGACAGACATGCAATCAACTGAAGAATGTGCTTTCTTTCTTTAATCTTTCTTTAGGTCTTTGAAAACGCATATAGTTTCGTATTATTTTGTTTTCCAAACAATATTTTACGACGAATACAAGCTCTGTATATTATATACTTTATTTTTGAAATCCTAATATATTTCCCATTATATACCAAGATACAAGTAAAATGCACTGTATGACATGCTTGACTGGTGACTGGTCTAGACTAGCCTGTTCAAAAGATTCAATTCCGAAACAATAATGTTTTGTATCTTAGATCGCTTTATAATAGTTACTTTGATAAAATTAAAGCTCATTATATTTTGTTAATTGTATAATATCCATACAAACACTGATAGTAAAAATAAATAAATAGATATAATTTTACTTAAATATAAAATATTTGTTTAATTATTATTAGAAAAAGTCTAGTACATGGTACAAAAATAGAAAAAAATGTAAAAAGTTTATTGTAGCATAAATGTAATAACAAAATTTATTGTTCTGAATAAAAGCTGTTAAAACTGTTCCGCTAAAATTGCAAATTATTCATATTTAATAATTATGTTTAGATGCAGGCATCATTTTTTAATTTTTGTAGATGGACACACTGTAGTCGCAAATTAGCTTCCAACATTGAACAGTCAAGCGGAAAGAACACTTATTAGAATTTTTGAAAAATGGCATATATGATGGATAATTTAGTTCAACCTAATATAAGTTCAGTTGCCAGTAATTTGGGCCCAGATTGGCTTTCTTCTGAGCAAAGTACAGGAGTAAGTTTCAATAAATTCTGACATTAACACGGTTTGAGGTTAGAATGACAGTGCAAACTTAAAAGCACATACATGATGAAAATTCAAAACAAAATTAACTTATTCTATGATATTCATATCAAATCAGTATACTTTCTGTAATACTATGTTAATAATATATACATAATTTAAATAATCATGTTATATATTTTAATAATTGTTTCATATATAATGTAAATTTTGTATTCCATGAAAACATTTATTCAAAGCAAAACAATTTTTATTACGTTATAATTTTAGAAAGAAATGTATCAATTTTTTAAAAGTTATTTCATTAATTAGACATCAATCATGGCTTGTGAGTTTGATGGAGGAGTTGTAATTGGAGCAGATTCTAGAGCCACTACTGGGTATGATATGATATGTCTAAAATTATTTTTCATGGATGTGGTAATAATTATACAATGAATTTCATAACTAACCCATTTTAGGGCTTATATCTCCAATCGTTTTGCTGATAAGCTGACTAAAATCACTGATCACATTTATTGTTGCCGTTCTGGTTCTGCGGCAGATACCCAAGCTATTTCAGACATAGTTGCATATCATTTGAGTCTACACAAGTAAGTAGATTTGTGTGTGAACTTATGTACTTATATATATTGGATTATGGAACACTTTTATTTTATATGTTTTATTTTTATAGAATGGAGCTGGGCATGGAACCTTTAGTAGAAACAGCAGCAAATGTGTTTCGTGAATTATGTTACAATTACAGAGATTCCTTAATGGCAGGAATCTTGGTGGCAGGATGGGATAGTCGTAAAGGAGGTCAAGTTTATAGTATTCCCCTAGGTGGTATGTGTGTACGACAACCAATTTCCATTGGAGGATCTGGTTCAACCTATGTGTATGGTTACATGGATGCACAATACAAGCCAAACATGTCAAGGGATGAATGTGTTAAACTTGTTGAAAACAGTAAATATTTAACAACCTTTCATCAGTACAATATGATTATATAATTGTTGATTATGTTGATTATGTTGATTATGTAATGGTGTAATATCAATGACTTCCTTATTTTTACAGCATTGGCATTGGCAATGTCTCGTGATGGTAGCAGCGGTGGTGTCATCCGAATTGGCGTTATTACGGAAAAAGGTGCTGAAAGAAAAGTTATATTAGGCAACGAATTACCGCGTTTCTACGAGGGATAAAAATTGTGAACACTAAATCCAAATGGGTTATTTACTTCAACTTTATCCTATATTTTTTAAAATTCTGTATCAATCACGTGTTATTTCTTAATTAAATTAATGTAAAAATTATCTACCTTCTACTTTTTTTACAATTGTTATTCGTTCCGAGTGTATATACATATCGTATGTATACTTTCTATACATGTATGTCTTAAATAGATTGCCAACAAGTACCATGTTAACGCTTACAGTAGCGCTGAATAGCTATTAATAAATAATTCTTTGACACCCGAAAATCATCCAGGAACTTGGTTGAAACGCGACCGTCAATGTGATCAAACACATCTATACAACTACTACCATATTTAGGTCGTATTATCCACTTACGATTCACTCTGGTATATACCCGGTCGTTTTAACTTCGTACTTAATGTTCATTGTCGATTTAATGAGAAAATTGTCACAATGGCACAATCGTGATGTGTGCAATCGTATCGGGCCGCTTCGAGCTTCTGCCTCTTTTCAGATGAACTGTCACGCTAGTTGTAGCCGGTCTTCCGTGATATCCATTACAACCTTCCACACCATATATTAACGAACGTGTCATAAATTTGAAATAATTTATCATTTAATTCAATGTGAATAGAATTATATTTTGACCTTGAATGTTATATCGCGTGTCCAAAATATTAACTATATTTAGCAATTTTTATTCTTGTATAAATTGTAAATTACTCTTCGCAGATGTATCAAACTCAAAATAAAAGTTCGCAGGTACGCAGTTCTTTTCAATAAATTAGTTTTAATGGACTGAAAAATTATCAAGCATAAAAATTAAGGTAAGTATCATTTTTAACTATGCTACTTAAAAATATAAAAGCGTAATTTTTATTTTCTTAAAAAGATACCAATTATTCATTCTTAAAAGGATTTAGCTAATTCGAAACGCCTGAAGGCGTTGAAACAGTCACAAAATTCCATTCTGTAACAAAATAACCGCGGAAGGTAGCATGGAGGATCGTCAACCAAATTGGTCGCAAGACATGCTAACTGTACAGGAAGTCAGTGAAATGATGCGAAGTTTTGGTATATGGGATTATGCAGTTTTCGCGTTCATGTTGGTTGCTTGCGGCTTCGTTGGTATTTATTTCGGTTTTATTAAGAAATCATCAGGAGAAGACGAATACCTCGTGGGTGGTAGAAACATGAAGACATTCCCTGTTAGTTTGAGTCTTATAGCCAGCTTTATATCCGGTAGGAATTCGCTTGAAATTCTAAACAATTATCTACCTGTTTGTAACGATAGCTTTCTCATTAAAATATTTAGATTATAATAATAACGAATACCAATGTTTATGGAAAATTTATTTTTATTTCTTCAGTCAGTAACTATTATTAAATAATAATAATAATAATAATAATAATAATAATAATAATAATAATAATAATAATAATAATAATAATAATAATAATAATAATAATAATAATAATAATAATAATAATAGGTATTTCATTATTGGGAACACCAACGGAAGTTTACGTACACGGTGTTAGTTACCTTTGTATTGGTTTCGGAGTAATTATCGTTGGTTTTGTCACGTCAGGAATTTATTTACCAATTTTCCATGAACTCAGACTT
The DNA here is from genome assembly GCF_041682495.2 of Bombus fervidus. Lineage (NCBI taxonomy): Eukaryota > Metazoa > Arthropoda > Insecta > Hymenoptera > Apidae > Bombus > Bombus fervidus. Next base: position 7,043,189 of record NC_091532.1, read on the forward strand.
ACAAGCACCTACGAATATCTCGAAAAACGTTTCGATAGGAAAATCAGAACATTAGGATCGATACTTTTCTTGATCGGCATCGTGAGTTATTCTAGTTCAATTTCATTCATTTATTCATTGAAATTTTCGATGAGAAAAATATCTTATTCTTTTCTAGATGACATGGCTTCCTATTGTTATTTACGTACCAGCGTTGGCTTTTAATCAAGGTACTGAATGCACACCGAATAATTTTGAATAAAATTAGTCACATAGAATTAACATATGAAATAACGTATTTACAGTTACTGGAGTGAATGTACATGTAGTCACTCCGTTCGTATGTATCGTGTGCATTTTTTACACTTGTGTGGTAAGACATACATAATACGTAGATACGAAAATTATTCTCTTAAAAATGTACAAAATAATTCGCGTTTTACTAGGGTGGTTTACGAGCAGTAGTATGGACCGATTTTATTCAGACCTTCATAATGTTTGGCTCTATGATATTAATCGTCGTTAAGGGAACATCCGATGTAGGTGGATTTTCGGTAGTAATAGGAAGAAATCTAGAATCTGGAAGACTTGAATTACCCACGTGAGCATTATAATATCACCGTTAAAAAGGAAAAATAATGATCGCGAGCAGGATAATAATAAAGTTATACGAATTTTCGGAATAGGGCAGATTGGAGTCCTCTTACGAGGCATACGATTTGGTCTCTCGTCGTTGGTGGTTTCTTTCATTGGTTGCAAGTATCCGTTATCAATCAGAACATGATACAAAGATATCTTGCATTGCCCACGTTAAAATCAGCTAGAAGGTATATTCATTGTTTTAAATCTTTTTTTTTTTTTATTCGTAAAGTATAAGTTCTGGAATAAACTATTAAGCGATCTAAGGCACAAAATGGGATATGTTTCAGAGCGCTTTGGACTTTTATAGTTGGAGTCTTGATTTTAATAGGAATATGCGGATACGCGGGAATGTTAATATATGCCTGGTACCATGAATGCGATCCACTTACAACAAAGGTAATGATCCGACTTCCCTGATACCCTAATTCCACAATATATCATGAACTGGAAGTAATAGAAAGATTTCCTCTGCAACATATCACTCATGAATCTGACATTTCATACTTTATATACTGTGAATATTTTACAATTTTTTACATTATTCTTATTTTCTGTATTTTATATTTTTAATCCAATATTTATATTCCAATATTTATAATCCATATTAATAATATTTATAATCCAATATTAAAAGAAAAATATATTTCTCGTGTAGTTAGCAGGTGCGAAGGATCAATTATTACCATTGCTTGTTATGAACATATTAAATGAATTTCCGGGTCTTCCGGGTCTCTTCGTCGCTGGAGTATTTAGCGCAGCATTGAGGTAACTTCTCTATCATTTATATTTACGATTAATTGTAAAAAAAATCAATATTTAATCATTTCCTTATTTTAGTTCTTTATCTACCGGTTTGAATTCGATGGCTGCAGTGGTGTTAGAAGATTTTGTTAAACCCTTTAGGAAAACGCCCCTCTCGCCAAGAGCTGCGGATATTTTATTAAAACTCACGGTAGTTGTCCTTGGGGCAACCTGTGTAGCGCTAGTATTTGTCGTCGAAAAAACAGGATCTCACGTATTGCAGGTATAACATGCAAGAATTTAATTTAAAGAATTAGACAAAATAAAGTCTGTTTCAGCTATCTATGAACTTGTCCTCCATTACCAGTGGACCGTCTCTTGGAATTTTTAGCATGGGTATTTTATTGCCCTGGGTAAATGCCAAGGTATGCTAACATTTAATATGAAAATGATAAAAGAACAATGGAAATAGGAATATTATAATTCTGTACAAAATATAGGGTGCTCTGATAGGTGGTCTTTCTGGTTTGGGTTTTATGGGTTGGATTAGTCTTTCGGCAGAAGCAGCGATTGCTAGTGGAAGAATAAAGTAAGAATAACGAATCGTATGATTTTAAAATAAATATTTGCTACTTCTCAACTATTTCTAATATTGGTCAACGTAAAATGTTTCGATAGATTCGACGAGAAACCAGTCAGCACGGAAGGATGTTATTATTCGTTTCCTCAAGTAGAAAACTTAATGTTACTCGAGCCTCCAGACACGATTTTGGATGGTGACGAATTTCTTCCGTAATAATCAAATTTTTAACAGAAAACATTAATTATATGCTTTTCTCTCTATAATTTTACGAATATTTTTTAGGGAACCTCTAGCGTTGTATCGTCTTAGTTATCTCTGGTACACCGTTACCGGTGCCTTAGTGACGATGACCATCGGACTAGTTGTGAGTCTGATCTCGTCCGAAAAAGTTGAAAAATTGGATCCAATGTTACTGGCCCCGTTTATAAGAAAATTATTGAAAATATCGGGCAAAGAACCTCATCAGGAGGCAAGCAATGATTAGCGATCAGTTTCTTTTAACAAATGTGTCTTTTTCAAAAAATTCGTACAGAATCTTCTTTCGATCATTGATATCATATGTATTTTGTTTCTTATAGGTGGAGAATTTAGAAGTACACAGTTTGGAAATACGTAGAACCGGGGAGGAGATCGCGGTTGAAAGCGTATCACATTAGTATGACCTTGACTTGATGATTATGATCCATGCTGATCGAATCAGGGGTCGGCAAACTGTACGAGATGAAGTGTTTGGTTGACAGGCTGAAATATCAAATTAAGAGGATTGAGTCTAAAATAAGTTAGGTCAATGGAGAAAATAAAGTACAAAATGACTCGAGTTAGAGTCTGGATGAGTTGAAATACCGAGGCAAGAGAGAGACGGACTTATTCATATAATTCTTAGTCACACGAAAGTGTTAAAAGTCGTCTGACAGCGGAGTATGACACACGAATAAAACTTCCATACATTTTTTACACTTACTCACAGATATAGTGTATTTCGTACGTATATTTCAACATTAACGGAAATGCACAAAGATAATATATACGTTATTATTCTAATATTATACTAGCAATACTTTCAATGAAGTTTTTACCTTCGTTATAAAATATATAACGTTCAGGATGTATAAAACAATCAAACTTTTTGAAATACGCCTTTTCCTTTCACTTTCACATTGTACATAAAGAATGGGATGAAAATAGAATATTTAAATAATAAAAGAGAATCATACCTGGAAATATTAAAAAATCTTTAAAAATTCTGTTTAAAGAGTCATTCCGAAAGAATAAATTATTAAATATCTATATTTTATTTGTTAAATAAAAATGATATATTAAAACCATCGTTTTTCCTTTACAATTATCATTAATTCTCTCGAACACATACTCACACAAAATAAAAATCAGAAAACATTAGTTCATGTACAATGAATAAATCCAACAGGAGAAACACTCTTTCAGAATGTTTGATTTTATCTGAGAGGAACGCATCGATGTTTCCTTTTCTTAGATCACTCCACATTATAATGCCTGGTATGTATATTGCAGTTATTATTATTATGTTATTACAATCCAGATGTAATGTAACAAATTAAGATTAATTGTATTGAATTCTACAAACATTTGACTCATGCAGTTTATAGTTATTTAAAATTGAGCATTAGATTATACAGAGATTTAGATACTAGCATATAAGCTGAAAAATGTATGTCTAGACTATTTAGACAAATCGATCATATCGTTTGCATTTATAAAATTGTAAATGCATATAAAAAATTGTAGAGGAAAAGTATTCGAATACTAGTACACGATATTCTAATCTTTCGTACTTATGAAGTATTATGACAAACTGCACGAGAGTCAGTCGTTTCTATAGATCCCAAGACGTAATGTGATATAAACGTATTTCGTGTAATAATATTTATCAATAATATACCAAGTCAATTATTCATCGTCGCATCGGCGTTATAACAAACATTTGTTACGTGAATCAACGTACAATCATAAGACATAAAATAAGTAATATACAAATTGTTTTAAATAATGTAATAAAACCAGTAGAAGACTATCTATTGCATTCTAAATCAAACAGATTCAACCGTGATTAAACGAGATATTCCTTACACGAGACGTTAGTTTTGTATTAGTTTTTCATAATTACAATTTTCTTAAACCTGTTATTGTTATTATTATTATAATACTGCAAGAAAAAGATAAACGATACAACCAAGAAGTAAATTTTCTTATCACTTCTCATTATTCGTATATTATCTATGTTATTTCTTAGAGATTTTCACACTTGACGTGCGGTAAAAACAGCTGTATCTGAAAAGCGGGAAGAGCATACAAGCGAGATATAAATACCGTTCGTTAGACGAACATGTCTATTGTAATATGAACTATTATTATCGCACATTCGTGGCGCTTAAATACAAATGCTAAAAGGAAACGTACTCTAAGTGAAACAAATAAATGCATGTGTACATGTACATGTATATTATGCGAATGTACATACACGTATTTATTCATTCACACATATATCTCTTAAACAGTCAATTGTCAGAAGAAATCATAAATTTTTGTGCCAACGTATGTGGTCTTAGAAAACGAAGAATGAGACTCGTAGGTTGAATTTCTTAAAACCAAAAGCATCGACACTATCGCTCTAGCTCGTTCATTTAGAATTTGCCATGACATTTTCCAGTCTGATGATGATAATCAATTTTTATAGTTTGATCGAATTATATTTAAAAAAAAGATTAATATTTCGTAAAAATATTTAGTATCGGCGCCTTTGTTTCTTTGTTTCAGATATAGTCGATATTAAATATTCATATAAAAACGGACAATGTTGCTTGAATAATCTTAGTCGAATTAACATCGTTCGGTTTCTTTAAGAAATCTTTGTAATATAATTGTGGTATTATTGTATACAATGTGGACTAGATTTACGATCTACAGGATAAGGGACGCTTAACGCTTCATTTTCTTTTCGCCTTTCACATTTATAAAATCAGCATCATGATCTCTTAGCGAACTGGCCACACCGTTTAATTAAAAAGTTTGCAGATCATTGGTATACAAAATATCTTTTCTACCTCTTAATTACACAATACAATAGGTATATCAATCATTATATGCTGTATACAAATTGGTGGTATATAAAATATTCTTCGATCATACAAATGTTAGAATGAAGATTTTAGAATGATACTCTTCCCATATTGAATGAACATGTAAATATAATCTTTTCAGTTCTGTATTATGAAACATACATATATGAATAGTAAAATTATTTTTTACAATAATATTGAAAACATACAAATACGTATATTTAATATTAAATGAGAATTTTCATCATCATGGTATAAATATAAAAATTACTATTAGGATTACAAATATAAACGAATACAAAATTTATTAGTATAATTTCACTGAACAAATTTGAAAAGATTAGAATTATTACGAGATAAAAAAGCTTATTACATCGGTTATAAGATAGTATATATTTAAAAATGTTAAATATATATTCAATCGAAATCTTTAATTTATACTACTGACTATATAATGAATTATATTTTCGAATTACATATATTTTTATCTCTTTTATGTGAATGGAAATACGTTCATGTTGAGGTAGCGTATCCAATATTGTGTGTTCAAAGACGAATGATCTCAATACTTGGTCCCATTTCGAAATCAGAATTTTCACTATTTATAATAATTTCGAAGTAAATATAGTATATGTTAAATATCAATGAAATATAATCCGATGTCGTTAAGAATAAAGTGAAAAAAAATAATCAATATGTAATGTAAAATATTAGAAAAATAATCTTCCTTAAAAAGTACAACTATTTAAACCTACTTAAAATACCTAACATAATGATAAAGTATCGTTATGAAAAATTGATTATAAATGAGAATGAAAATCGTTGCTCAACGAAAGGCTATATGTACATATTATATGTTGAGGAATCAACGTATTGATCTAACTTCATTTTTAGCTCTGCTATTGATAAAATTATATTTATATTGTATATAGGACGGAACGGCAATCGTAGTACAACAGAGTAGACGGTGATTCTACATGAAAAGATAAGAAGAAAATTTGGTATAATATTTTTTCATTCGAGGCTTTGTTTTTGAGAAAATTGAGCTTCAAAATTTGATCAGTATAATTAATTAGTTAATCCCGGACTAAAGAAGAGTATATAATCAACAGGGGTTCAAAATTACATTTGAAAATAAATTAAAAATGACTAGATAGGAGTAAACAATCAGCAGGATGTTATTATACAAAAATTAAAAAATTAAAAACTTTTTTCCTTTAAAAGCCTTATTTTCAAAAAAATAAAGTTTGAACACATTGAAGACTGTGTGGTGTGTACGTACATATATAAAACACATGTTCAAATTTATTTTTCTCGTAAATGAAGCATCTTATGGAAAAATTTTATATATATATTTTCGACTTATTTTTTCACCTAGATCACCACCTGCTCCGTTGTACTACGATTTCCATCTCACCCTATATGTGTACAATTTTATTAATAACACACATCAATTCACTCTATCTTCTCTCTTCATCATCCATTTTTAATTATATTAAATCTATATCAAGTGTTGTGCAGGCGACAGACTTTCCAACGGATTTTCTATTTTCGTAATAATGAAAATTTAATAACTAACTGATATATGAACAAAAAAGATGATCGAATAGAATTCAATTTGATTAGAGACAATCACGTGGACGTCAATGTCTGCCCGGTTACAGGAACCTTGTAGTTTAACTGAAACGTTTCCCATACTTGAGACATGAGTATCTAAATATATCTAAAAATTATCATCGCCATGGTAGATGTGTAAAAATACTATCATCGGAGATAATAAAATACCAGTAAATTTCGTTTGAACGAGAAAAGGGACTTAAGCCTTACCAAATCACTAACTTTTTAAGCAATATGATTTTGATTTCCCATTTTATAATATTATGTATATGTATATTTAAATGTATGAATTGATATCATGCTCGAATACAAGGAAACTTATTTGAGGCAGTTAAAATAATAATGAACAATTTACAAAAATAAAACTACTATTCTTAAATCAATCAATAATATTAATATCTCAAGTTTAAGTGCTTCAAGGACTAAATACATATATGTATTGGTAATAACTATTAATATATGTCTGTCATAAGAAAAAAGTTAAACAAGTATTTTTCTAAACGACTAAAGATATATAAAAAGTTAATCGTAAATCTGTAAATTTGAATAATGTAAAGAATGTCATCTGCCTCAAAATATAAATTTAATAAAATAAAATAAAATAGCCTAAATGACATTGGCATTGTACTCAGCGATCAATTGTAACGTGGGTATTAGAACCAACTTCGAAGTATGGCATTGCAAGCAAACAATTTGAACTTGAAAACAGAAGTTAGTTACAAATTGGTCGTACAAGGTTTTTACTATAATTGCTGGCAAGGTACGGACTGAGGTGGTAGCGCCGGTGGCAATGGTGCATTCTCTTCGTGAATCATCACGAGTTTACCGTATTTCACCATTCGCCTTCTATGTTTTTGCTGTAAACAAAATCTTGTTTTTTATTACCAGATTTAAGAAAAGATCTTGTGCTAGTTTATGTTTTCTTTTTTTTTTTTACAAGATGCTTTACAGCTACTATAAAATCGATACTAGTACGATATCAAATTTTAATATTTAACGTAAGGACTTAAAATTACATTTTACCTGTGACACTGTACCAGCCGTCCAACTTCCGCTGCTACTTCCACTGTCACTACCACTAGAAGTAATCCCATCTTCGAGAACAAGCTTCGTTTCGAATCCCTCAACCTCTAAGTCCAGATAAAGCTGACCCAACTGATCGTTAACCAAAAGGGGTTGATTGAAATTTTTTAAGGCATCCATGTCTGCTTGAAGTACTTCGTTCAGAGTTTTGGGATGTATTTGATACTCGTATATTAATTCTGGAGTTAATTGAACACCTTCGAGCCACGGTGGCTCTTTTCTTCGCTTACCATAATGTTGTTTCATCATACTCTCCTACAAATAAATTTATTATTTATTAAAATTAACTTGACAAATTTTTTTGTGACTGAATTTTGTTAAATAATAATCAAGACTATTAGTTACCTCTGGCAGATATTCCGTTGGCTTTTGATCTGGATTGCAGCTGCTATCGCTGCTCTTATATAGGAAACTACTGTAAAAACTCGACGAGCTCGATTCGTCTACGGAGTAGTCGTTTTGTTTGTGGATCTTTTGATTCACTGGCGTTGGTGCATCCACTAAACTCGAGCAACCTCCGTCATTGCTCACGCAAGAAGAGAATAATTCACCGGGTGATAGTACCTAATTATCATTAAATGTTTGATATATTCGTAAACCAATTAAAAAATCAAGTATAAAAATGTTGATTTACTTTTTTAGAAGATTCTGACATAGCCATACTGCTACCCGGTTCAGCTTTTACGCTTGTTGCTTGGCTCGCTGGACGTTTTCGATCGGAGCATTTGTTCATTGTAGACTGATTATTTTCACGCGTGACTGATGTTTGTTCGGGAATCAAGAATGGTCTGTACATCATGCCCGCTGACGGGGCACCTATTACTGGAGGATAAATGACACCGGTCATCGCCGTCGTCACATATGAAACTGGCACAAACACTAAAAATTAGTTTTGATATTTCAAATTTTAATTATTATTTAAAAACTTTCCCTTGAAAATTAATTTATTCAAATAAATACATACTATAAGGATTTGGTTGTGGGGGTTGCATTGAATGAGGCGGACTAAGTTTCTCTTGTAGAGATGATAAAACTGCAGGATCATTAGTTTGTGGTACGGGAATATAATACACTGGTATCATTGGCGGCAGTATTGGTACTTTGGGTATTGCTTGTGAATTCGTGCTGAAATTAGAGAAATCACAATTAACACTTTGCGGACTGGAGACGCGAATTCGTGTCTTACATATTTCATAAAAATATTAACTACTGTTAAATAAATAAGAAAAAGCAATGGATGCTATGAACAAAATGTTATGAATATGTTCTTACATTATATACTTGAATAATACAAGATCGTTATCAATAAATTAGATGTAATATTGATCACTCGGAAAGTTGATTCCGATTTTAAAGAAATTTAATTGACATAAAAAATCATGTTGAAAATGAGGAAGGTTCTGGAAGGATGGAATATTCAAGTTGCATAAAAGATGGAGAAAAATTGTGGAACAAAATAGCACTTATATAATTCAATAAATGTATATCGAATCGAAATGTAAATCGAAACGAACTTCCTGAGCGACCTTTTGAACCTTTTCAATCACTCCAAAAATACGTGGGATTTCAGGCTATATGTTTGTCAGAGCATTTTCAAAGTATTAATCGAAACAATCGATTACCCTTCTTTTATATTACCCTTCTTTAATATATAGTTTTTTTTTTTTATGAAAAAGAACACTCACTTTTGTGGCACATTGTGTGGTTGAGCAGGTGAGGCAGGGGGCACAGTAACCGATAAAGGCTGCCACAAATTGATGTTGGCACCTTTTTGAATTACGGTAGATTGATCGACGCTCATGCTTGTAACTGTCGTCGTGACATTCGTAGGGAACTGACCCGCGGTACTTGTTCTTGACACCTCGTCATGCTTTGAAACCTAATAAAATATAATCGAAAAGGTTTGAACGTTTCTTTCTTGCCATAAGTCATGAACACGAGATTGCGTGTATTTATTGTTGAGTTACTAACTTTAAAACTGTCTCCTTCCCAGCTATGGCTTCCGCTTCTCTTAACTCCATGACCTTGATTAATAAAATGCGTGTTCGGGTCCGTCGACATTTTCTCGGTGGTTTTTATTCGGGAATCCTTCAATTTGTCGCTGGCCTTAATGCTAGATCGAAGTTCCCGATGCTTCTGCATCATCAACTTCTCCATATCCTCATTGTGACGGTTGAGCAACGACTCTGTCAACGTTGGAGGTTTGAAACTTTCCGTGCTAGTTGTGTTCGATGTATTGCCTCTACTCGCTGAGCTTGTTTGATTGTTCGAACCACTGCTTAGATTTTCTGCGCTACCACTGCCGCTCCCACCACTTCCGTTTATCGGTGACATGCATTTTCTCACTAATTATGCGATAATATATATATATTAGTATGTTAAATTTATTCTAATTCTGAAGGAAAGATCATTTATGAAAATCATAAAAACTGCTTGAAAACTTATTTGACGATAAATATCGTTAATAATGCTCAATATCGTATATTTCATAATTTATAAATTTTTTAAAAATTAATAACGCCTTTACGTTCAAAAAATTCAATAGGGAAGCCTTACGGTGAAAACTCAACTCACCTGCTGAATTCGGGCTTGTCTTTTCACCTTCATCGTTGCTGGAATTAATATTCTCTTCGTCACTGCCATACATGGTGGCAACCGGTGGCTTACTCTTAAAAAATCTTTCAATATTTTCGTTGTAGTTGAGCTGATTGTAACTTGGTGGTGTCTCAGTGGACGATTTACTGTCGTAGTACTCGCGATGGGGCGAAATCTCACCAAGCATCACGCTGTCGTGCTCCTGTAACAAGGGATTGCGTGATCCCTTCACAAGTATATTGTAGCGACTTAAAAAGAGTTGTCATTTGATTTCGGCACTGTCAATTGTTTTGCAAATTTGCGTTGCATTAAACCCGCGTCGCAGCGAGTAAGCTTTCATTTTTGTTAGATGTTTTGCCCAGTTATACGAGTTGCTATAATTTGTGCAAGTAATTTGTTTGTATTATGTAAGTCGCTCAGCAATCTTGCTACCGCAAAAATGCAATATTTACAGCGCACGAGCGAGCGACTAATCGACCAACTAATATTCCTCCAGGTCTGTAACACCGTTAGTTGCATTACAATCGACAAATTTTCTTCCGTTCTACTTCTTCTCAAATCTTCTACTTCTCCTAAACCAGTCGTCGTTCATACATACGTACATACTTTCATACATACTCATTCAACATTCCGTTATTGTTTTAAATTCCCGTTGGACGTACGAAAGATTTAAAATCAAGATTAAGGCGAGAAATTTCGAAAAATTCGTGTGTCGCTGATAAAATAGAATGAAATTATATAAAGTGAATCTATGTAAAATGAAATAATCTACTTTTATATCTTTCGTTCTATCGATAACACCCTGTGAAATAATAGTTACTAACGATGGAAACGAAATTCAATCGAAGAAATATTGGAAGGAGCAGCGAGAATAAGAAATGCAAAATCTGTGGGAAGCGGGAGGTGATGATGAGGCACGTGCTGTAAGGCTATGAGAAAATGAAAATGGAAGAAGACGTAGAAATAATATTAGGAGAAAAGGAAATAGAAACACATACTGAGAAGGATATAGAGGTCGAGAGTGAAAGAAGGGAAAAGGAAAAATTGAGGAAAACAGTAAGAAACAGAAACTAACGAAAAGCAGAAAGCAATATGGAATACCGAAGAGGAAGCGAATAAAAGGAAGAACAGTATAAGGAAGAGAGAGAGAGAGAGAGAGAGAGAGAGAGAAAAGGAAGGAATTGAACAGAGCAACAGGTGTTATGTAATATGTAAATGTAGAAATATGCTTTACACACAGTCATAGTTTACATATAGACGAAGTATACATATAGGGTATGAGTGAAAGCGTAGATGGAGAAGGATGAACAAAGAGGGTGAGAATACGAAAGGTAAGCAGAGAAGATAAGAGATAGATGTAAGGCTGGAGGACCATCCTCAGCCACTAGACGAGTATATGTACAATGAATAAAATAAGTAAAATAATAGATAATAATTAATAACGAGAGTTATCCAGTACTGTTATCGGAAATTTCAAAATATTAACATCACTCTTGCACACCTTTAATGTATACTCTCTTCCATTCTCGCTTTCTCATATTGCCTCGTTAGTTTCAAAACCTTGTAAGTGAAGAGATACACTGGAACTTTATTCACGAGTATGGTACTGCAATAAATTTATAGATGCACTTATAGCCTTTAACGTTAACGTATCTCAATTGTTTCTCGAATACATGAGACTGAACTTTTCAAATCCCGTACGTGATACTCTTTACGTATGGTCTATGAAATTGCGAATCGGTAAATCGATGCATAACAACAGTTACACTTAACGCTAGGATACGATAAAGAGGCAAGAGAAGAGATATAACCCAGTTGTTCGATTGATACAATTTATAAAATGTTAAGGAATGCTTTAGTGCAGAAGAGAATCCCCTGATACATAGAAAAAGAAAGAAACGTTTCATTATTGGATAAAAAGATTCTCGAGATGAACACGCAGAAGAAGAAGGGTATCGTCTAGAAATTGCAAAGGAACTGAACGATGCTTCAACGATAAGAACAGAAAACAAGATTAATCGAAGACAAACAATTTCTTGGCCAGCAAAATAAGTACGTAATGGAAAGATCAAGAAGAAATAATGATATCAAGCAGCAATAGAAATTACTAATCGTTCCAAAAGAAAAATAGAAAATAGAAAAATATGTATGTGATAGATAGAAGATGACACGTTTCGTTAAAAATTTCGCTAAAAATTCCAGATCAACGTATATAAGTAACAAATTGCCTTCTTTCTCTTTATTCCTTTTTTTTTTTTTTTTTTTTTATTTTGTTGCCTTTGTCCATTTTCCATTGATCAATAAGGGAATGCTATGCCCTCAAAAAACGGAAGCAATTAACTACTATATGATACTAAACTGTTGCAATCGAGGTTGGTTTATAAAAGGCTTGGCGTTTTTACCAAATACATACGAATAGTAATATTGAATGAAAAGAAAGTAAATAGACTTACCAACAACGTGCCTACAAGGTTTTGAAATTGACGCTATCCTTCACCGGACCTACGCAAGTTTCATTTTGCCCTCCGTCTGTGTCAATGTACAAAACAATTTGATAGATTTTTCTTTGTCGATCGTTTTGTTGATCGTTTGCTGGTACATTCTTTCTGTTTTTACTTACGACTAGCCACATTATGCATTATAATAGCAGAATGCATGAATGCAGATGTGGATGAACCCTAACTCGTAAAAGTTGGTTTTTTTAGCATTACTTTAAGTTAAACATCCGGTTAAACTTGTCACCAGGCTGTAAAATTTTTAATGAGTTGTTTCTTACTCACCTTGCACCTTAGTTTCCAATAAAAAATTCTAGGATATATCGTTCAGAAGCAGCGAGAATCTCATTATTTTAAAAAAACGTGTTTTCTTTTCCAGATTCATAAGGGCCAGAAAATTTAGAAAAAATGTTATCGAATAACGGATCTTGGAATGTTTTGAAGTTTTGATCTTTTGTTCTTTTCTTTTGAATTTCTTGTATTATTACTAATATAAATTTCACGTTGCTTCGTGGAAAGATATATCAACATAGAACTTCTTCTATTAATAGCCCTTCACCTAACTCTCTGTATTCTACTTACACCATACATTCCCGATCGAATCAGCCGAAGAAAAGAAGAAATTTAGCAAAAGGCATCCAAACTTGATTAAAAGGAACACCAGCCTCATAAAACGCGATTTACTAAAATTAAAGCAATTTATCGCTGGATATATGTGAGAAATTTCTTCTTTTCTTGGTTCTGTCGATACTGGTGATAAATATTCGGTACAAAGCATTCGTTTTGTATTTTCTTCTTTGTTTTATACAATAATTATAATATCGCATAAGATTTGAAGCAAA